>NW_010552393.1:3802-20419 GCF_000687285.1 Phaethon lepturus | reverse complement strand
AGCAGATTTTGGCCACATATAGATAGAAGCTGAATGCCTCCTGTGTAATAGCAATTCAAATTAAATAGGATAGTGGAACCAATGAATTCAGCTTGTCATTAGAGCTCAGAAACTCTCCCGGTGATCTTAGAAACAGACTATAGATATGCAAAAATACCATCTGGCTTCTTCTTATGTTTTTTCGTTACAATGGATAAAACTTGTCTGAAGATGCTTTATCCAACATGTGTTGTACAGACAGAAGCATAATGCCAGGTGTAGACTGCTGAATCCACCTCTGATGAAGTCTGGGACACAGCTTTCCATCAGAGTATTTTAAAAAGGGCTGGTAGCTTACAGACAGTATATAACAATTACGTCTCAACAAAATATTTTGGATTAAATAAGCATTTTTTCCTTAAAACTTTAAATGGATACTTTCTAAGGCCAAGGCACATCCTGAAAGTGGATGAAACTTGAGCTCCTCCTCTTCCTCACGTCTCAGATTTAATGATGAGCACTATACTGATCTAGCAGTGTACACCTGGATCAACAACTCTGTATACCTGATACCAAAGTCATTAAGTGCCAGTGTTATATTTCACTATCTGTGGTATTAGTTTTGTGTACATCACCAGACACCTAAACCTTCATTGTAAGCAGCTAAAAAAAGCTCTTACCACCCCGGCTCAGTGTGTCCCTGTCCTACAGCCTGCCACCCGCTGTGCAGAAATGGGGCAAAGCGCCCATGCCTGGCCTCTCCTCCCACCGCAGCAGCACTGAGGGGGAGGACCTGAAGGCAAGTCACATCCCCATCTCTCTGCTCCCAGCAAATTGCTGAAGCAGAGAAGGACTTCCTCACACGCACTGCCAGAGGCATCTGAAGGTTTCAGGAATTCCTCCAGGAGTAGCTACCAGTCTATAAGGGTCTCCAAGGAAAATTAGATCACCTTGTGCTCTTACTTGTGCTCCCCCTTGTATTCTCCTGATATTTCAGTAATTCTTGGCCACAGCATGCACTTAATGGTGTTGTGCCACCTGGGGATATGATGGTACATTCTGGTATCGTTACTATGAAGGACTCGGCTAGCATCACTCACTGCTATGCAGACTTTTTACATGGTTGTACACACCATTAAACCTACAAACAGGTTCTGCAGCAGCAGGATCCAGAGGTCTGTGTGAGGTGTTTGGAGCACTAAGTGACTGGAAGTTTGTGAGGGGGACTCAAAAAATCCTTTTTACTAGAATAACCTGAAATGAGTGAACTGAATTTTAGTTAGTCAATGGATTGAAAACTCAACACATTTTTAGCTACTCCTAGTGTGTGGGCAACCAACCCACCAGAATAGCTAGGCAAAAGGAGACAACCTCTTCAACCATCCCAAAATGAGGAGGAGCCACATGTCTTTACCTCTTTAAAAACAAAACAAAACAAAACCAAAACCACAACTGGGTACCCTAAACTGAAAGATGTTTAGATCAGATGATAACAGTAGCATGTTTATAAACACAGAAATCTAATCAAAAATATAAAAAATCTCTGTTGTAATTTTCAGGTCAGCTGAAATATTCCAGGAAATCAGAAACGCATGTAAAGTTTGGAGCTACTGAAGAAGACCTGCAGGTGGCTTACAGAGTTCAAGTAGGATTTGACTAAACACCTAACATTTTCATTGTTTATCAGAAATGAGCCAAACCTCTGAAGCTTTTGAGGTTCACTCATTTCTAAGGAGAGTTCTGCCAGCAGTTTGTATCTCATTAAAAAATCTATATTTAAGCCACAAGTCAAATAAAAACATTAAAAAATATAATTACAGCCTACAGTGTGTTCTTTAAATATATATATTTTCTTATTTAATTGACAGAGGGAATTATTGGTGGGGTATAATTTTAAAGAAAAACAACTTAATGTTCTGTCAAGCTGAATACGTTCGCACAATAGAAGCTTAACTCTGATTAGGCATGATAGCTGTGGTTGTCAGGAACTTGCCCTCTTGTTCAAGTTACATTTTAACATTTTCTGATCCTCCTACTAGAGTCAAAGTTAAATTTATAGTCTTGACATTTTCCACTACATTTAAATATCCCTGTGACTAGCTATTCAAACATTTTCCTAGTTGCATTGTTCCCTCCTGTTTCTGAAGGTAAAAATGATCTTCAAGTTTGCAGTTCTGAAATAAAGCAAGGGATAATTTGAAAGGAAAAAAAAGAAAATGTGTGATCATGACATGAAAATAACTTTTCAACTTTAATGTGTTGAGGTATTAAGATGAAATCTAAAATAGAGCATTATCTGTAAGATGCTGAGCTCATTCCATGAAATTCTGGCAAACATCTGCTTCCTTAAATCCAGAGAGCCAGAGGTGTGGAGCCACAACATACTGGAGGTCTGAGTCTCAAACAAAGTAGAAAATATAAGTCAGTAAATCTGGTAACCTTACAAGGAATTGTCAAAGTTAAGGCGTTATTCAAGAAATATGTCATAATTCTGCTGTCACTAGGTACAGGGTAAAATACTCTGTGATTACAGCATGAGGGTTTGTGGGGAGCAGTGGTAATAGAGTGCATGAAGATAGTTCTCATGACAAGGATCGTATTTGTCATACGGCAACAGCGGAGGACAAAAAACTACCCAGGAAACATGGTGATATATAGACAGTAGCCTTCAGACATGACATGTAATTGAGAGCCACTGATGCAGCAGTAGTAGCAGTTATACTCTTTGTAGTCCATGACTGCAAAGAGGATTGAAGCTGTAACGCCCTGTCCTTTCTGAGATGATCTGAGAGGCGATGCTACTGTTGCAAAAATGAAAACCTGTTTTATGTGGGGATCTTATCTTTCGTGACACTACTTACTGCTGAATTGGAACTTGCTGTACTTGTGTTACAATAATTTTGAATGTTAATAATAGTATCTTGTCGATGTCCAAAGAACTGAGCTGAAAAGGTTGCAGCACATCAACAGCATTCACACACTTTGGATATTAATTACTTTCTTAAACACCATAAACTATTATTTTTAACCTTTTTCTAATTTAAATCTATTCTTTGAGATTACATCAATCTATTTTCTAAATAAGAAATTGTCGGGCTTTTTTTGTTTCAGATGAGCATACTACAGTTATAGAAATGACTAGCGAGACAGATTACTATATTAACTACAGAAAGCAAGTAAGCAAGTTTTAATGAGCCATTGAAGATGTCCCTACTCATTGCAGGGCAGTTGGACTAGATGACCTTATAAGGTCCCTTTCAAACCAAAAAGTCTATGATTCAATGGTTTCTTACTACTACCACCACCCAAAAAAAAAAAAAAAGAAAAAAGAAAAAAAAAAGGCATGTTGTTTTTTTAAATTAGTTTAAAGTTGCTTTCTCCCAGATCTAGGGAAAAAGACCAAGGGTCTTTAAAGTGAAGTGTATTTTCATTAAACATAATTTTGGGCAATACAGTATTCTGAACTAAAAACTCTACAATGAACTCATTAAAAAAATGAATACCCACAAAATACAAATTGAAAGATTTCTATTAGTTCAAGCCAAGAACATTTTGTTCAGTCAATGCGGAGGGGGAAATCTGTGCACGTATGGATGTGCATATAAAAAAGCTTAGCCAGATATTCCGTTTTGTTAGGCAAAGCCACAGGAAAAGTGAGAGATAATCTTTTCCCTTAATTTATAAAGAACAGATCACTTCCATGAGTATGAAAACCCAGAGAGTTTGCCATGTCTTGGTTCTTACAGCCACACAGAGAAGAGCTGATGCAGAAATAATATATTCCTCTTTTTACTTTACCTTTCTGCCATCACCAATCTGCTGAGAAAAATTACCTCTCTATGACTTTGGATCTCCTTTATGTAGCTGCACTCCTCCTTCTCATTTAACACAGCCCTAGCAGGAGCTGTCTTTTGCTGAGTCTCCCAGTGATGAAACTAGATAAAGGTACTGTGATGTAAATCACGTCATTGGGGAAACTGCATCTGGAAATCCAGACTCCTGTGGAGGATTGAGCAATAGGGTCAGAGCAAGTGTCCCTTGGAAAACCACTTGATTCTCCACAACTTTTCCACATGTACCTTATTACTTAGTGCAAATTGCATAAAGTGTTTCCTCTTCAGAATATTCATATTATGAACCATTTTTAAAATAATAGCTAACATGACAAGGTGAAGAAGAAATATAAAGGCAAGAAGAAATACATTAAAATAGCCTATCTTTGGCTGGCATAATTTCATATAAGATCATTAAGTCTAGAAATTAATAACGTGATTTTGATTTATGCCGAATGGGTATCAAACACCCATGCCTTGTCCCTAATACTTACAGTGTGCTTAGTAAGCTTTATTTATAACTTTCAAATACTACTAAAATGGGGATGTTCCAGCAGTATTTTTTGTTCCTATGTGCTTAAAGATCCTACAGATAGTAGTAGTGATTGTAATGTATAATTTACCATGGTCACGGCTTTCTTATATGAACAGTGGATTAAATTGTTTCGTAAAACATATATACTTTTAGCCTGCAGACTGCAGGTGCTTTGTTGCATCCATAGTCTATGAATCAGTGTTCATACTTAATGGCATGCATGTTTATATTATTTAACATATTACACCAGGCTACTGATGTATGCTCAGAGGTTCTTCTTGTGGTAGCAGATGCTGATCTGCAGAGAATGAAATATCTTTTCCTTGAGCAGAGCCCTCCACTCTGATATAGCAAACATAGGAAGAGTTGGTTCCAACCAACTCACGTTTCATGCAGAGAGGCTACACACAGATTCCTTCAGGCCTGAAAGCAAGATTGCTGTGTTTGCATGGCAACACACCAAAGATAATAAACTCCCTCTCTCAGAAGAGTCACAGCCAGCACAGCCATCTCAGCATCTTCTGTACTACAGAAAACGAACGCCTGGGGCAGGTCAGTGTCTTTGGCCCATTCACTAAGAGGGAATGGCACTTAAGGGAAGAGCCAGCCTGCCTAACTGCTGTCTAAATGGCCGAAGACCTCCACAGTCATCCTAGAACTTCCACAGAAATCAAAACTCTCCCGCTGAGGATGACTGTTCAGGCACAGTGTACTTCTGGTTCTCCTGTGTACTTTCTATTCCAGTTTATGATTCCTGCCCTGGAGTGCTCTGAGGACAGGCTCGGTGCTAGTGAGTCTGCCACAGCACTTAGTGCAGGAGGGATATATCACCCAGAAAGATTTTTTGGAAAGTTTTAAAGTTCTGGTGGGGATGGATGATGATAACCCTACTGTAAGTCTCCCCTGCCCAGAAGCATCCTGGTCCAGAGAACTAGGATGATTATATTCTGATTTCTGCAACCTGCTGTCTCTCACTCTGCTTTTTGTCCCCATATTTCAGTAAGACAGTAGGCAGTAACTTAGGCCTCACATTTGTACAAGTGAAAATTATAGTTGAAAAATTCTTTTAAGTCATTTGTCAAAGACATCACAAAGGCAGGACTTGATCAGATATTATAGTGCTACTAATGTTAAAGTTCTGGTGGGGATGGATGATGATAACCCTACTGTAAGTCTCCCCTGCCCAGAAGCATCCTGGTCCAGAGAACTAGGATGATTATATTCTGATTTCTGCAACCTGCTGTCTCTCACTCTGCTTTTTGTCCCCATATTTCAGTAAGACAGTAGGCAGTAACTTAGGCCTCACATTTGTACAAGTGAAAATTATAGTTGAAAAATTCTTTTAAGTCATTTGTCAAAGAAAGACATCACAAAGGCAGGGCTTGATCAGATATTATAGTGATACTAATGTCTCTGGACAAACATTGAGAAAGAGTGATACAATTCCTTGTGTAAATAGTGACAAAGCAGCCAAATATTTTGAGATATAACTGAAAAAAAAAAAGTGTGTTAAGTAATATTACATAGGGAAATTCTAGACTTTTTTGGTTAATAAATCAGATGCAGAACACAATTCATTTTCACTATCATTTGAAGCAGAGGTGATGCAAAAAGACAGGCAGAAAACAGATGAAATATAAGGATGTAAGTACACTGTTCTCACTTTAGCATAATGTTACTACTTCCACTACAACTAAAAGTAATACTTAGCATTTAAATAGCCTTTAGCACCTGCAGACTTCCAAGTGCTTTTCTATACACATGATTTGATAGGATTCTTGAAGGTGTCAGAGACTGATTTTTTCTGGATCCCTGGCCACGGTTTCATGCATTATGCTATTAGCAGACTGGCAAATTAATCCAGTGTATGCACCTTGTGCAAAACACAAGGGAAAACATTTTCATATCACGTATCTTTTCCTCACTCAACCACACAATGCTTCTCTCTGTTCTTGCTTCTTTGCTTCAGTTCCATCCACTTTGCCCAGAAATCTCTCATTATCTTTAAATAAGACAATCTTTGAAAGGTTTTTTCTGGAAGTCAATACATGATACATTCATCCAGAACATTGTTTCATAGTGTACATGGAGTTGCATTCAAACTATGCATGTAGGAAAGCCCCTTTGAAAGGTTTATTAAAGACAAATAAATGGATATTTTATCAATTTTGCAATGGTAAAGTAGAATTTTAAGAATATAGTAAGATTTCAATGCTCTTCATAACGATAGACACAGCAAGAATTTCTATGTCTTTTTTCTACTAGAATACATGGCATCTTCAAACATTTAAAGTACTTTTCTACTCTGAAAGTTGTAACTCTCATAATGCAGATAGAGGGAGTTGCCTAGTCCTGTAGCATAAGATCTGAACACATTTACATTATCATTTCTGTCATTCACCACTCCCACTTCTCCCAGAATTTTTTCCTCTCCTCTGTATCATAGAATCATAGACTCATAGAATAGTTTGGGTTGGAAAGGACCTTTTAAGGTCATCTAGTCCAACTCCTCTGCAATGAGCAGGGACATCTTCAATTAGAGCAGGTTGCTCAAAGCCCCATCCGACCTGACCTTGAATGTTTCCAGGGATACTCTGTAGTTCTGCTAAGATCTGCTTTGGCCATCCTGCTTTGGTGACACTTACAGTAGAACAACTCTGTTAGTGGCCTATGGACATCTCAGTTCTAGGCAACAATAAACTCCCAAGCAGAAGCATTTGCAGAAGAATGCTAAGGATGAAAAACTGGCCAGGTGCAGTCCACGTGGCACCCCTCAAAACCCCTCAAAGTTTGGACTCCCCAGCAGTGCTCAGACAAATGATCTAAAGTGATTATAATCACTTTCTCCTTGAATCACTGTTGCAGGTGGTGGTGGTGTTATTTTATTGTTATTTTGGTAGAAGTTAGATTCTATGGAAATACATTTTCATTGTAACTCTATATCTTATAGACTGTATATTATAACTTTTGGTAATATTATATTTATTGATCAGTGGCATAAGGCTTTCAATGCTTTCATTTTAAAGCCCAAATTCTGCTCCTTATCCTTTTGCTGGACTTGGACCAAAGAGATTAAGGTTCTTGTCTTAAATTTATGTATGCATTGCACACAGGACTACTGAGGAATCTCACTGATGTCATTGTGAGGATACTCTTCATTATCTTTGGAAGGCCACAGCGATTTGGATGACAGCAATGTTCCTGAGCAGTGGCAGAAAGAAAATGTCACTCCTATATTCAAGATGGGCAGGCAAACTACAGGCTGGCCAGCTTCATCTTGATCTCTGGAAAAGTGATGGAGAAAATCCTCCTGGAAGACTTTTCAAAGCATATTAAGCAGAACAAGATGAATAGGAATAGTCAGAATGGATTTTCATAAGAGACATTACGTCTGACCAACCCAATAACTTTTTGTAATGAAGTGACTGGTGAGATAGATGAAGTAAGATGCTGTTCACTTAAGCAGGCTTCCAACACTGTCTTCCATAACTTCATCATAGACAAGCCGGTGAAGTATGAACTATATAAGGACAGTGAGATGGATTAGAAAACTGGTTAAACAACTGGGCCTAAAGTGTTCTGATCAGTGGCACAAAGCCTAGCTGAATACCAGTCATTACCGGGACCAATACTTTTTAACATCTTCATGAAGAGTGTACCCTCAACAAGTTCACAGATGGTACAAAACCTGGAAAAGTAGTTGATCCACTAGGTGGATGTGCTTCCTTTCAGAGAATCCTCAACAGGTTGGAGAAATGGACCAACAGGAGCCTCATGAAGTTCAACACAGGGAAATGCCAACTCCTGCCCTTGCGGAAGAATAATCCCAGGTTAAGTATAGGCTGGGGGCTGACTGGGTGGGAGGTAGCTTGGAGAAGAGGACCAGGACGTCCTGTTAGACACTAAATTGATCATAACACAGCAATGAGCCCTTGCAATAAGGAAGGCCCTATATGACCCTGCTTTGAGCAAAGATTTGGAGTAGATGACTTCCAAAAGTTCCTTCACACATCAGATATTCTGTGTCTGTGAGGATGGGAATGCTCTCTTTTCCAACAGAGGAGCTTGCAGAGGACTTCCCAATACACAAAGGTGAAGATAAATGTTCACAGCGTGGTTGAAAGTGAGTAAAACAACTGAAATGTGAGACACTGTATTCTTACCGCAGTCTGTAATACTGCCTACACGGTACTGTCTACTGACGTGAATGCAGAATGCTTATAGTCTGGATCTTCCTCTCTGTCTTTCTCAGGGGAATACTAACTTTCCATTCCTCTTTTCCTTGCTGCAGCCACACAGCAAAGTTGATGCACCCGATACTTTTACCATCTGCACGGTAAAATCAGTAAGATTTCTTTGACAGGAACTGTGTAGCCTTGCACACATTAGAGTTGTCTCAGGTTTCCCAATGTCCTTTCACCATGATGGGGTTTAATATCTCTTCCCAAAATAGCCTACTTACTTACTAAATTTCTTAGTTCCTGCAAATGTGGTTTCCTTAATTCTTATAACCTTGTCCTGATGTACTGCTAAAAACAAACACTTCTTGAATTATTTTAAGCTGAAAACATATTTGCCCCTAATGTTCTAATCAAATTAAACAGAAGATCAAGTTAAGCAGTGATCAAATCATCTGGTCCTGTTATTTGTGTAGCCAGATTAAATTTTGAATATCTACTGAAGCAGGTATCCTCTAACCATGGGTGAGTACTTCTGTTAAAACTCTGAAAAGTGCATTCACTGCTGTCACTTTTCATGATTTTGTTGCGAGTAGTCATTTAGGATATAAAATAATTATTATTTCTAAAGCTGTTTGAACCAGGTGACCACTAGAGAACCTAATTTTCTTAAAGAAAGTCTAACCTTCCTGTGTCCAAAATAAACCCCAGACAGTATGAACATTGCAGAATATCTATCTGGTCAGTGAGAATAAGAAAAAAAAGGAAGAAAAGCCAACATTTAATATTCTTAAGCTTCATGTTTTTAGTAAAATAATTTCACAATTTTGGAGGCTTTATTTTCTTACATAGCAAGCACTTGAGATTAACAAAGTTCAATTCCAAGAAACCAGTAAATGAAAAAAAATTTTTAAAATGAGATATTGAGAAAAAAATTAAGTCATTTCTCTATGGATTTTTTCTTTCTACAAATCAAGATTGATTGAATTGAGATTGAATTGCAGGGAAGCGTACTGAATAATGCTGCAGATAGAGCACAGCATAAAGTACACAGTGTGCACTGTGCTTCCTGACATGCTTGCATTAACTCTATGGACAGATAAATTAAGTAGTGATTTTTCTCTTCCAGTTCTGATTTCCTACAATCCTCTGGTCTTCCATGTAGACCAGTACACACGCTCTTTGATAAAATTGTTCATCCTTATGGTATAGACAAAATAAAAAAACAAGACTATATTTAATTTTCAAGTGATTTAATGTATTACAAATATTTGGACTTCATATCATAAGGAATCTGCTTACTGGATGCAGGCGTTTTTGGTCCTTCATTCTATGAGGATACATTTGTTCTATATATTAATGCAATGCTATAAAAATACTGAAGAATGTAATACGACTGTGATACAATACTACTAATAGTATAATATAAATTACTCTAATACTATAAATTCTTGTAAATTTCCTGTTTGTTAATCTTTGACAGAAGAAAGTAATCCTAATGTTTAAAAAAATCACCTGGATCATATGAGAATCTACACATGTCAATTATCAGACTATCAGGTAACTCCCTTTTCCACCAGTGTTTATTTGCTCTTTTTTTTACATATCCAACATCTCATGAGCATTACTGTAGATTTTTCACATGCTGGTAAAACTAAAGCCTTTACACATATTCCTATAGCTGTTTGAAAATCTGCAGGAAATATCTGTCTTAAGAACTCAGACAGCTACCTTTTAAAAAAAAACCAAAAATATCGTTTTAGAGCCTTAGGCATTCCCTGTCTGCAGGCAATTTGTTCCTCATATTAACCTCTCATTCTATAAACAACTCTTGTCTTAAAAGAGTAAAAGTAGAATTTTCATATAAATCCAGGAGCTCCACTGTCAAAGGAGTCTTAGCCTTTACTTTGAAATTGGTCTATGGAAAAAAATCTTTTCTACAAGCACCTAAAGCCAGCTGGTCTGAAGGAAACAATTTTTCAATAGTAGCAAAGTGGCAAATTGGGAAGATTACTGAAAATGCTCATCTTAATCTAGTTGCAAACTCTATGATCTTTCACAATGTTGTGGTTTAACCTGGCAGGAAGCTGAACACCACACAGCCGTTTGCTCGCACCCCCGCAGCGGGATGGAGGAAAGAATGGGAAAAAAAGGTAAGACTCACAGATTGAGATAAAGACAATATGACAGAAAAGGAAGGGAAAATAATAATAATGATAAAATAATATATAAAACAAGTGATACACAATGCAATTGTTCACCACCCACTGGCCAATGCCCAGCCAACTCTCCTCAGTTTTGTTGTTCAGCGTGATGTCATATGGTATGGAATATCCCTTTGGCCAGTTTGGGTCAGCTGTTCTGGCTGTGTCCCCTCCCAGCTTCTTGTGCACCTCCAACCTCCCTGAGGCTGAAAAGTCCTTGACTTTGTGTAAGCACTGCTCAGCAACAACTACAGCATCAGTGTGTTATGAACATTATTCTCATCCTAAATCCAAAATACAACACTATACTAGCTATTTAGGAAGAAAATTAACTTTATCCCAGCCAAAACCAGGAGTCACAATCAACAATCATAGTTTGGGAACAAAATCAAAAAAGTGTTATGAAAATTTACTATAATGGACTTAGGAAAATATATTTTTCTTTTCTGTAAAGTAAATTAGTAACCTGAGATCAAGAAATAAACCTAATTATTGAAATGAGAGGCATAGAGAATGGCTCATGAGAGAATACTGTTCTTTAAACACAGCTGCATTGAGTTGACATAAGGAAGCAGCATGTGGATGGGATTAAACTCCTAACTGTAGACACCTACACTGTGCATCGGCATGTGAGCTTGGTATTTAGTCTCCCATCACTGGCCCCCAGACAGTTCCCTCACTGTAGGCATCTCCTTTCACTCTAGGACATCCAGGACATATGCAAATGTGAATCAGGACCTAGGGGAGCCCTATGCCTTGCTGGAATGGCATCTGAGGGCTGGGGAGATACTGGAGAGTATTTCAAATGACGCTACATGTCTATGAATACGAAACTGAACAAAACCCTTTAAATTGTATCACTCTCTGAAGTCCACGGAACTTTATGAGCAGACCTCCTTTGGTTATGATGCGAAAATAGGTCTCCAGACCACAAGCAGACAACAGCACTCAGACACATACAAACCTAAGCGTCTGAGAGTTTAGAGCTCACTGTCACCCTTGACAGACACTATATTAGTATGATTTGTTTGCAAGAGCATTGACCAGATGGCAGGGAGGGTCCTTGCAAACTCCTATGAAAACCACTTCTCATCTTCTTCTCTCTGATTATAGGAAACCTTGAGTAAGAACTTTCTGTGGTTATTACAAAAATCAGGAATAAAATTTTTATGTGTGTTTTAGATGCATGTTTTTCTACAGTTATTTCATTGAAGAAACAAATAAAATTTTAATGAGTGAACTGTTTTTTTATGTAGAGGTCTATATGTACACATGAGAATGAGCTTGGATTTAGATATAGTTTTAAGTTTTATTGAAAAATCATTTTTTCATCAAAAAGCATTACCAGCAAAATAGTTTTGTCAATTTCCAATTAAAACTTTAAATGTTTCATTAAGTAATATTTTCACTGTTTTCTCTTTCAGTAATACCCTTCTGACCCTGTGTTTACTGATAGCAGCAGCTGTGAAGCTGTGCAGAAAAAGTGGTAGGTCTCATTTTTTTTAAATAAACTACTATGAAAGTTTGGGGATTATTCTGCCTTTGACAATTATTAGAAATCCAGGAATAGTAGTACCAGTTAGATTTAGCTAATTAATCTTCATGTTTTTCATTAGTCACAACTCATTTTACATCTAAACAATCATACAGATCTTTTCCTTAGTTCAGTGGACCACAGTGTTGCCTTTTGGGTCTGAAGAGCTGATGCAGAACATCAGCTGTGTAGCATATAGTAGTATAACAAGCTCCAGGTTGTGAATGTCGATGGTACTAGAGCTGTGCTGAAGAACACCAGGCGAGGTGGCCTGTCTGTAATGGGAATACCTTTGAAATGTACTTATGGGAAATCACCCAAGACGGGGCGGGGGGGGACGGACTAAGAAAAGAGAGGCTTAATCCCATTGATAAAGTGTCATCAAATCCCATTCTCTCAAGGATTTAAAGAGATAATCCCAGACAACCCTATCGAAGACTTCTTCACCACCTAGTGATAATGCTACCAGAAACTCCTTCCAGCGCTGTGATATTGTAATTGTACATCAGTTTAGCTGCTTGCCTGCTTAAATTTATGGAAAGCTGTTTGTAAAAAGCCACAACATCCCCTCACCCTCCAAATATATAACAGATGCAAAAGCACACTTGAGGATATATATACGGGGAAGACTAAACTGTTCAATTTGACATATTTAGCTTCTTGGCAATGTGCTTTGTTTAAATTAAAAATAACAGTTTGCTAAAGATGATGAAGCAGACTGCCTCATTGAAATAAAGCATTAATCATAATTATTGTAGTGATTTGCTCTTTATTAACATTGTTGCATTAGTAGCCTCAGGCCGAAATCCAGATCGCTGCCCAATTTGGGTAGACCAATGCATATTAAAATACTAATGAATTAAAATACGCATTTCCTATACAGCAACTTATAGTAAGACTGGCCCCTTCTCCGGAGAAGCTGACTCTGTTTCTTTTGTTTAGACTGTAAGGTTTCTGGTAAAGGGCTGGTTTTCATTTTGTTTGTACAGCAGGGGAAGACTCACTGGTCATTAACAAGGCCAGCGCATTCCCAGTGCTGCCATTCCTGGGGTTCTGGTTTCACTGGCGGGAGAGAGCTGTGCCTTTGTACAGTCTGCGGCACCACCACCAACACACCAACACAGCTGCACCCGTGAGTGTGTGTGTGTGTGCGGGCCCAGGTAAGAACATTTTGCACAGGGCCTGGGAGAAGAGCCAACCTTGTTATATTCACATGGGTAAACAGCACAATAGAAAATGGTAAATAATGGGGCTTTTTTTCCCATGTCTCTACTAATTATTCTTAAACATTGGCCACCCCTGACATATTTTGTAGGTGTTATAAATGATTTAGTCCCAAACAGGATTCCAATTCAAATTTACCATTTATTAAGCGAATAGAGGCAAGCAAACAGCGCTGGGTGCTCCGGGAGTCTCCGCTCCACCAAGACGCACGCGGTACAGTTCCCGTTCCTGGTTTATATCCTGTCCGTTAATACATAGTCATGAACAGGCGCGTCTTCTTCCGCGCATGCCCTCTTCTCCTAGAATCGTCTCGAATCTTCCTCAGCGTGATCCTGTTCGCCAATACATATTCATGAACAGGGGTGTCTTCTAATACATATTAATGAACAGGCGTGTCTTCTTCAGCGCATGCCCTCTTCTCCTGCTAGAGTCTTCTCGAATCTTCCTCGGCGTGCCCCCAGGATGACCCCAAACCCTATGCATGCACTTTCTTTACACAATACTATGCGGTCAGTGGTCAAACTGGTTTGAGCTGATATACCAGCAAAGTAGCTTAACTTTCTCCTGTAAAATACCCCTTTTTATGGTGCAGGAGAAATCCATAGAAGTACAGAAGATTACACTTCATCACACGAATCAGATGAACATATTTCTCATAGGGAATCCATGAGCTAATTCTCAAAGCAGTGGTTTTGCATTTACTTTTGGTAGGTCTAATTAGAGTAAAACCTGATGATTCACTGATTTTACTCCTGATAGGGGCTCAGAGTCACACACGAGGTTTGTTAACCAGCCTCTCTTCATTTTCCTTTACTGTATTTAGGTAAAGCTGGGGTCTTATGACTGCAGAACTGTAAAGGCTTTCAAATTTTATTTTTTTTTAATATTTTGCATTGAAAAAGCAGGAAAATTTTCAAATATTTCATGTGAAGCTATAGCCAAAGAGCACTGTGAAGTTAGCTAGGAAATTCCAGGAGAGTTTCCTTGTCAGGTTTCTATTCTCTGATTCTGCTAGAGAGATAAATACTATCAGCAGACTTTATTCTCTCACAGGAAAATGAGTTGTTTCCATCTCAGTGTGAAGCCAGAAACCTGCAGGTTAGACAAATACTGCAATTCTGAGAAAAAATAAAACTAAACTTTTATTACCCTCTTTTATTACATCCCTTTTATTACTTGGAAAAAAAAAACAACAAAGCACAAAAGCAATCCCGTCCACTAAAATGTTGTTTAAGTAGGAAGTGTGGGAGAGTTTCTTTAATGTCTCAGCAAAAGCAGTATTTATCTCCTTTAAATGAAAGAAAGAACAGTATTCCTTGTTCTATAGCTTAGTGATCAGAGTTCTACCCTGGGATTTTGCTCTTCTTCCTTGAAAAACAAACAAACTGAAAACTCAGGGGGAAAAAAGGTAATCTCTGTCTCTTTTTTCTAGTTCATATTCTGCTTTAGTTTTTCTCGGTGCAAACGGGTAAGTGACTTCACTTCTCTGTTTCTTTGTTTCTGTAAACATCTTACAGGTGAAGTCTTCTGTGAGAAACCATGATTCTGATTGAGGTTCAAAGGGCAAAATTGTAAGAGCTTGAGTAGTTCACTGCTGCAGAACCATCTTTCTCCCAGAGTATATCTGCATTCCAGTGTACAGAGGGAAAGGCAAGTGGATTTGAAGTGGGGGTGCCTTTGGCAATGTTTCTCTCTCTCTCTCCCCCTCCCTCCCTCCCTTCCCTTCCAGCCACTCCTCCCCAAGCCTGGAATGTTGCATGGGGTTGTTGTGACACAAGTGCAGGACCCGGCATTTGGCCTTGTTAACCCTCGTACAGTTGCCCTCTGCCCATCAATCCAGCCTGTCCAGATCCCTCTGCAGAGCCCTCCTGCCCTCCAGCAGATCAACACTCCCACCCAACTTGGTGTCACCTGCAAACTTACTGAGGGAGCACTCGATCCCCTCATCCAGATCATCGGTAAATATATTAAAAAAGGTCAGCCCCAAAACTGAACCCTGGGGAACACCCCTTGTGACCGGCCACCAACTGGATTTAACTCCATTCACCACAGCTCTCTGGGCTCGGCTGTCCAGTCAGTTCTTTAGTCAGCAAACAGTACACCTGTCTAAGCCACGAGCTGCCAGTTTCTCCAGGAGAATGCTGTGGGAGACATTGTCAAAGGCCTTGCAAAAGTCCAGGTATCCTGATTTCAGCCAGGGTAGAGTTAATTTTCTTCACAGAAGCCAGTGTGAGGCTGTGTTTTGGGTTTGGGATGAGAAACTGTTGATAACGTGCTGATGTTTTGGGTTGTTGCTGAGCAGTCAAGGACAGTCCAGCTTCTCGTGCTGGGCTGCCAGCAAGCAGGCTGGGGGTGCACAGGAAGCTGGGAGGGGACACAGCCAGGACAGCTGACCCAGGTTGGCCAAAGGGATATCCCATACCATACGATGTCATGCTCAGTATATAAAGTTGGGACGAAGAAGAAGGAAGGGGTGGAGGGACATTCAGAGTGACAGTAGCTTCTTCCCAAGAAGCCAATTTGCGTGATGGAGCTCTGCTGCTCTGGAGATGGCTGAACATCTGCCTGCCCATGGGGAGTGGGGAATGGATTCCTTGGTTTGCTCTGCTTGTGTGCATGGCTTTTGCTTTACTTATTAAACTGTCTTTATCTCAAACCAGGGGTTTCCTCACTTTTATTTTTAAGATTCTCTCCTCCGTCCCACCATGGGGGAGTGAGTGAGCAGCTGCGTGGGGCTTAGTTGCCAGCTGGGGCTAAACCACAACACCAGGTAGACAACATCTACAGTCTTTCCCTCATCCACTAGGTGGGTCACTTGGTCATAAAAGGAGATCAGGTTGGTCAAGCAGGACCTGCCTTTCATGAACCCATGCTGGCTGGGCCTGATCCCTTGGTTGTCCCGCACATGCCCTGTGAGCACCCTCAAGGTGAATCTCTCCATAATCTTCCCCATTACTGATGCCAAGCTGACAGGCCTGTAGTTCCCCGAATCCTCCTTGTGGTCCTTGTCGCCGATGGGCATCACACTGGCAAACCTCCAGTCGTATGGGACCTCCCCTGTTAACCAGGACTGCTGATAAATGACGGAGAGTGGCTTTTTTTTTTTCTTTCCCTCCCCCCTCCTCTCTTC
>NW_010552393.1:0-3771 GCF_000687285.1 Phaethon lepturus | reverse complement strand
ACTTGCGGGTGTCCAGGTGGCATAGCAGGTCCTTAACTGCTTCCTCCTGGATTATGAGAGGATTATGGTGCTCTCCATTGCTGTCTTCAAGCTCAGGGGGCTGAACACCCTGAGGATAACTGGTCTGGCTATTAAAGACTGAGACAAAGAAGGCATTAAGTACCTCAGCTTTTTCCTCATCCTTGGTAACAATATTCCCCCATGCATCCAGTAGGGGATGGAGATTCTCCTTGCCTCTCTTTTTGTTGTTAATACATTTGTGAAAACATTTTTTGTTGTCCCCTATGACCGTAGACAGATTGAGTTTTAGCTGGGCTTTTGCCTTTCTAATTTTGTCTCCTTGTACTCTTCTTGAGTTGCCTGCCCCTTCTTCCAAAGGTGATAAACTCTCTTTTTTTTCCTGAGTCCCAGCAAAATCTCTCTGTTCAGCCAGACCTGTTGTCTTTCTGCCAGATTTGTTAATGTTAGTACAATGATTTTAATAAAAATGTTCCATGCTGTCCAGTTTGAGAAATCTGCTTTGCTCTGAGTTGGTCGAAGACTAGACTTTATATTAAAGTTTAAGTTTAAAGTTTATTAAGTTTATTAACTTTTATAAAGTTTAAAGTTTATTAAGTTTATATTTAAGTCTAGTCACATGACTATTTTACTTGTTTAAGTATTTTTCTCCTAAGTAAACATTCCAGCCACTGTGCTATATCTATAGAAGCACATCTCCTAAACACAAAAAGAAAAGGTAAAGATGAAGTTTTATTCATCTCTTTAGAAGTCTTGGAATCAGTTACTCTAAATTTCTTTTGGACTGTTCTGGTGACAGAAGAGGATGATGGCAATAACAGCAAAAGTTTGCTCCGCTCAGTGGTATGGAGACAAGGTGGGGGATCTGTAATGTAATGTATCCAAACATCTGGGAAAGCTGTGTCCAGAAGACAGCAGTAAGTCAGTATGTTTTTAAGCTTGTGGAAACTCAGAATTTTTTTTCCACATTAAGTCTTCATGTATTTAGAACAATAGCAATAACAAAGAAAAAACTCATGGAGTTATTGGGTGGGGGGGAGTCAGAGAGAGAGTGTTGAGTCAATGTCAGTGTCAGAATGTCATTTCATAAAACTAGTCTGTGCCAGTTTGCAGATAATGTGGTTCATGCTAGATAAAGAAATATGTTTTGAAACAGAAAGATATTTTAAAATAATAGCTGAAAAATCTAAAAATTGTGTTTCAAAATTGCCCAAATGTTCTGTTGCTTCAGCTACATTTTCAGACCCAATTTTGTCAAAACTGACATACCATTTCAGAAATGTTGATGCTGATGAAATAGTATTTTGGGATGATAAATACATGGAAAACTTTAAATTGCTTTTACTGTAACTGTATTGTATTTAACTACTGATCTTTGATCCTAAGGATTGACAGAACGTAGAAGAGAACTTCCTTGTAGCTTACACCAACTGCTTATGGTCCTAAGGACTTGCTACTGCACCCATCATTTTCCACACACAGGGTTGTCCTTGCAATGTCTTCTTCACCCTTCATCTCCTATATCGTTTGTAGAGTGGAGAAAGTAACTTTGCATCACAGCAGTGACTTTCTGATATCTAGAAATCTGTATCAACTTTACTACGTGTAGAGATTCTTATAGCCAGTTAAAACATGATAAATCAGTCTTCTGATGTTGCAAAACAGCCTGAAGCAGCCCAGTATCACTCTAGCAATGCCTTGGAAGGATAATTCTTTGGAAATTTTGTCATCTTAGTTTCTGATCAAGTTAAATGCATTTTTAATGTATTCTGTTATTCCAAAAAGTAATAGAATTAGGTCTAGAGAAAGAATGTGTGAAGTTTAATTTAAAAAGTTGCTAAGCACTGCAGAATGGCTGATTTTCAAAATTCAGTATACTGGGTCTGCTGGTCAAGACTGCCTGGGCATTTTTCTTTTTCTTGTGGGAGGGGGTGAGTAACTGCCTTTGGATGCCTGTTTTGTAGGACTTTTGGTTTGTCTTTCTATCACTTATTGACCTGTCTTTGTCTTGCCCCACAAGTTTTATAACCTCTGTTTTTTCTGTTCTCTCCCCTGTCCTGCTGGGGAGAGGGATGAAAGGAGGGCTGTGTGGTGCTTAGCTGCTAGCTGGGGTCAGTACACCACACCTGGACGTTTTCTTTCATCGTTAAATGCCAAAAGTTTCTCCTACACATATCGGAGTGTTGCAAATTAAGAAATCAAAAAATGATCTGACTTGCAACGTAAACAAATATCAAGCCGATTAAAACTCTGAGTTTGTTATTAGTCATGAAGTCGCTCAGACTGTAATGGTTAGCAATAAAAAGAAAGAGGCTTAGTTTTAAACAGGAGCACAGCTCTTAACATTTTCAGGGGTCAACAGAGTCACCAAATATACCTTTGTAGAAAATCTTATGTCTATGAAAGCAGAGGAACAAAAGTCATAATAAAATCCTAATCTTAGCAGTATTTTATAATTTTCTTTTACATTACTACACCCACACACACAAAAAAAAAAGCAACCCCCAGTTCAGCATCTCCGAGAGTTTTGTGAAGAGTAAGAAACAGTGTTGTTTCCAAGGACTGATGAGGTTGATTCGGGTGGTAAGGGCCCCGGAGGGGTGCAGGGCTGACGGGCCCTCAGCCGGGGGTGCGGGGTGTGCTGGTGCGGCTGGGTCTCTGTCCGAGGTTCTGCAGCACGATGCCAGCAAGGTGCCGGGGGGGCCGCAAGCGATTAACTAGTACGGGCATCCCAGCAGAGCTCTGTGGCGTAACCGCAGCCTCATAACTGCATGTCCTGCGGGAAACTCTGCTCGTTGTGTTCGCCGTGACATTAAGTGAAAGCACTCAGCACTCAATCTTCCACCAAAAAAAAAAAAAAAACCCAAACCTAGTCATGCTTGTTCTTTAAAAGCAAATTAAATCTATAATGGAAAACTGTAACCACACAGCAGTATGATTCTATACAAAGTTAGTCTATGAAGCTAAATTAAGAAATGAATGCTATTACATGCTATATTGCATATTATATCACGTTATAATATGTCCTTTAATTTTTTGTACTGGATGAAGAAGATGTTCTCAGCTATTACCAACAGATCCTGTTTATAAAATAAGCAATGCACTTAAAGGATCTGGTAATACTGATGGAAAGTAAGTTGATATAATAAAAAAAAGAATAAATCACACCTATGACTTTATCCCTTGTTATTTATGTTATTCTTCTAAAATTCAAGAGCAAAGGATGATGATCTGTTTTATTATTACCAACAATGGGGCTCCTGTTCTCTTATTTTCTTATTTTTTAGTCATCCCAAACAAAAATTAAACCACAGGAGACAGACAATATTAAGCTGTTTCCAGAGTTTCAGTTAGTCAGCTCTGTTGATGTGGACTGAATGCAAGAGGTAGAGGCAGCCTTTATTATATGTGTTTTAAACAGAGCTCAGAAAAGTGAAAAGTTAATGTCCTGTTTGTCATGTAGATAGGGATCTGAAGCACATATAGTAAGGGTCTTCGAAGTTGTATGTTGCACACAACTTTTTCTTTTTTTTTCTTTTTTTTCTTTTTTTCTTTTTTCTTTTTTTTTCCCCAGAGCTGCTTGAGTCATTATACTTGACTTACAAATAAGAAAAAGAAAATATTACACTGCTAATTATTTCAAAGCTATTTTGTCCAGTATTTGTTTTGAATGTAAGAATAAAATAAAATTAAAAAATTGGTATTAAATGACATAAAATGACATAAAATAAATAAAATAAAATAAAATAAAAT
>NW_010552392.1:0-6365 GCF_000687285.1 Phaethon lepturus | reverse complement strand
GGCGACGGCTCGCTCCTTAACCCCGCGCCGCAGTACGGGATACCCTTCTACCTGCAGTACCTGGCCCACTGGCCCGAGTATTTCATTGTCGCCGAGGCGCCCGGCGGGGAGCTGATGGGTTACAGTGAGTGTGGCGTGACCCCGCGGTGCGGCGTTTTCCGGCGTGACTGTCGTACTGTGTTGCATGTTTGGGGGATTATAACGCAGGAGCTTTTGTCGCTCATTGCATCTTCAAAACACCCAACAGGGAAGAGGAGCCTTGTGTAGCATCTTTCCATTTCATACATGTCTATGGGTGTTACATAGGACCTATATCATTAGTTTTCAGTTTGATCTTCCTCGCGCAGCAAGGACTCTTGACTGTGGTAGCGCCCACCCAGGTTTCGTACAGGTGAATGTGTGCATACAAGCGTTTCTGTAATCCTGGAATTAAGTCCCTGTGCTCAGCTCTGATCTCACACACGGTCAGTCATCAGTAAGTAAAAATGCCGGGCTTGGTTTTTGCATTGTCCTGTAAAGGAAAGCTCTGGGTCTGGATGTCAGTTGCTTATCTGCTGTGGAATATTCCTGGTTTTTGGAAATAATTCCAAGTAGCACTTGGTTTGTTTATTCTTTCCAGATTTTTTTCCCCTTTTCTTGGGGATGGGAGGTGGGCAGAATGAGGGTCTTTGCAGGGAACTGGGAAATAAAGTATTTAACACCATAAAGCTTAAAGCATTTGCTGCACAGAAGGTTGCTCCGTACCCACCACATGGATTGCTTATTAGCAGTGACTGATGTTAATAAGAGTACCGTGTGGAAGTGCGAATATTTGTAAGTGAACTAACACTGGTTTTGTTCTGTGTAGAAAGGAGAGGAACTACAAAGAAGCCCCCCAAAACAACATCCCCCCGCTTTTTTGTTTTTTTCTTAAACGTACCGTGTTTGCAGGGCCTTAGTTTTGTATTGCCAGATTGGCAAAGCTTCCCAAACCTTCTTCCCCCATAGTCACCACAAGTCTTCAGTAGTTGCCAGGATGGTGAGTTAGTTTTGGGCTTCTAGCCCTCCATTCCTCCATTATTTTTGTCAGATCCCGAATTCTGCTTGGTTAAAGACTCATGAGAATTGCTTAAAATTTGTGTTTGGAAGTCATGCCTCAAACAATGAGTTTGCAAAAATTAACTCTTCCCCCCCGCCACTAGTCAAGAAACTACTGTAATACTTGAGCAAAATGACATTTTTAGTGGGCTGAATCGCTGAGTGATAACGTAGACATCCCTGTTTGAGCCTTCACCACAGTCATTGCAATGTTTGTTTATATGCTGCTTGGTCTTTTTGTAAAGGTGTATAGCTGTGGGTGGTGCATTACTCCAAGGTTGCTACTGCACTGATGCTCTGTACGTTCACAGTAATGGGTAAAGCGGAAGGCTCTGTGGCTAGGGAAGAATGGCATGGACATGTTACTGCTCTCTCTGTTGCACCAGAATTTCGACGGCTGGGTTTGGCTGCTAAATTGATGGAACTATTGGAAGAAATTTCAGAAAAGTGAGTATTATACTTATCTTTGAATTCTTCTTTTAAAGTAATCTTTCTACAGATACCTGTCCCTGGCTTAGATATTTGATTTGAAACAGACCCAGAATTTTGCTTTAGGTAGTGTTCTGATTCACTGGCATTCCTTGTAGTTAGAGAACAAGAATTATGAATGTTGCTTGGCGGTTTAAGATCTCAGCATTTCTGTGAAAGCTAGCTTGCCAGAATGAGTAGGAAGGAGCCTGAATTCCAGCAGAAATACTGTATAAAAGGTACTCTTTTTGACAGGAAAAGAACTTCACAAAACATCAGTATTGTTTCCTGTAGGGTCTCCAACATACGTGTTAGGTAATCGTGGGCTTTGTGTGATTCCGGCAGGCACAATCTTGAACAAAGTTTGTATGGTAGACAGTATCTTGGCTTACTTTCTATGTGGTGTTTGGTTGCTTGTACCTGCTGAAAATTTAATTCAGTGTCAAATGAACCCACAGGGAACTGTCCTCAAATCATGCTGGTAGGGCAAACCCATTGCAGTTGGTAAAATTGGAAAGTAGTACGATGTCTTGAAAAATTTGCCTTGAGAGAAGGGCTGTCTCCTGTTAGGCAGCTGAATTTTGTGACTGATTCCACCATTCCCTCCGCCATGCACTTTGAAGGAGGCAGTCCCTAAGCCAATGGAATCTAAAATTTGGGTTGTTTTTTTTTTAATAATTTCTTAGGGATATGAAGCTTGTGTGGCTGTTTAGCTTGTCCTGTTATTTTAGTTCATAATTCTGAACCCACTGACAGGTGTAAAAGAATGGTCATGTGACAAAAATAAAATGAAATTTGCGCTTATACTGGATTTGCCCCTTGGAAAAGGAGTGCATCTGTTATTACAGTGTGAAAGATGTTTGATTAGCGTACCACATCATCAGACTTGCTCTTGGTCTGATTACAAGTTATGGGTTATTATTTATTTATATATTCACCTGCTATTCCTTACTGTGTTTTTCTGGGTTTTATTTTTTCAAAGAAAGGGTGGATTTTTCGTCGATCTCTTTGTGAGAGTATCAAATCAGGTTGCAGTAAATATGTATAAGCAACTAGGCTACAGTGTGTACCGGACAGTATTAGAGTACTACTCTGCTAGCAATGGAGAGCCAGATGAAGATGCTTACGGTAAGTACTTGTTCTGCCTGCAGTTGAAAGATTCTCATGCTGAGGGTTCCTGGGTTTGTTTGTATGTTTTTTTTTTTTCTTCTTTAATATGAAACAAGTTCAGATAGTTGTTGACAAATAGGATTTGGTGTACTGCTTTAGATAGGTTTTCCTACAGAAGATTACATCAGTTACAAAACTTAATCTTGCAGTTTACACATTTGGTAGCATCTGTAGCGAAATAAACTAAGAGGCAACAATAAATAAGTAAGTACAAAGACATGTATTCTGTAGGTGAGATGAAAATAAAAATGCAGTTTCTTCTCTGATTTTTCTTTCTGAGGAATACTGGCTGGGCTTTTTGCTAACGCTATTGGGGGAAGGAATTGCAGTGCTTTCCTCATTTCTTCCCATAACAGGGACTTGAAACTTTCTTCTTCTTAGACATCTAACTACAAATTTACAAGTGTCAATGGTCAGCAGTGGCAGAGAATTGGGTGGCATTTTCAAATTGAAAGAGAAGGAGCATGGAAATTCAAGTATGTTAATGTTAAGTCTGTTAACAAAATTGAAATACCAGCTGCTTCCTCTTTCTAGACATTCTGTCCTTTAAGTATCCTCCCCAAAGGGTTACATGGCCATGCTCTGTATCTTTTCTGTTCTTGCACTATTCATTTGACATGTGGGAGTACGATGAAATACAGGAGCTACAGACAGACATCTACAGTGTTGCAGATGCCTTAAATAATATACTTGTCCTTTTAGCCTGCCATTTCCTTTCCATTCACTTGAGTTTCATGCAGTGTTATATTCCAGTTGATAACATTGCTGCTGAATTACATTAAGGACATCAAACTGTTACTGTGTCCAGAGGAGGGTGACCAAGATAGTGAAAAGTCTTGAGGGCAAGACTTAGGAGGAGCAGCTGAGGTCAGTTGGCTTGTTCAGCTTGGAGAAGAAAAGGCTGAGGGGTGCCCTCATCGCAGTCTACAGCTTCCTCAAGGCAGGCAGTGGAAGGGGAGGTGCTGATCTCTCTCTGGTGACCAGCGGTAGGATGCGAGGGAATGGCGTGAAGCTGCATCAGGGGAAGTTCACATTGGACATTAGGAGAAGGTTCTTCACTGAGAGGGTGGTTGTTCCCTGGAACAGGCTTGCCAGGGCAGTGGTCAGGGCACCAAGCCTGTCAGGGTTCAAGGAGTGTCTGGATGATGCTCTTAGTCATATGGTTTAGTTTTAGGTAGTCCTGTGAGGAGCAGGGAGTTGGGCTCAATGGTCCTTATGGGTCCCTTCCAACTCAAGATCTTCTATGGTTCTGTGAAATCTTGTTGATTAAAAATGATCTTACTGTAATACAGAATTCACTTAATATGGCTTTGTGCAATGACTGTCTTTATTATAATAGCATTGTTTTTCTTTTGCCACAGATATGAGAAAAGCTCTTTCCAGAGATACAGAGAAGAAATCAATTATACCTCTGCCTCATCCTGTGAGACCAGAAGACATTGAGTAACTGTAAGCTGTGATTCTTGGGCAACTTGCTAAGAGTGTCAGGTTCCTTCTCCCCCATCCCCCGGATGAGAAATCTTAGGCTCAGTGTTTTTCCCCATGAAATACCAAAAAGCAATATTGAGAAGCTTATTAATGCTGCTTCTGTTGGCAGTGGCTGCATATGCCTGCACTTAGACCACTATTTTTCCTTTCAAATATTGGAAATTCAGAGACTATTAAAGTGGAATTAGCTCATGTATGGTGTTTTCTTTCAAACCAAAAATAACTGAAGTCAGTAACAGTAAAAACTCTTCAAATGCATTTATTCATGACCAATGAAAATATCATACAGTACCGAAAAAACACAGCAGAGGAAGGCAATATATGAACACTTGCATAGAAGATAAACATGCATAATGTAGAAATGTCTTTCCCTCCTTCAGGGCACAGGCACAGGCCTGAACTTGGGTTCAGTGTTGACTTGAAAAAGACAGACAACCAAAGCAGTTGAGGCTTTCTTTCCACTGTGGACCAAATTCAAGACAAATTCTGTGTTCTGAGTATCCATACATGCTTTAGCATGCTGTGTCCACTGAAGTAATCTGTGGTAAAGATTTCTTGTTTTCTTATATTCTTCTTGCTCAATTTCAACATCAATGTAGGATTTCCAAAGACCCTGCAAAAGAGAAGTCTCTCTTTATGTTCATAGCATCTTCAAATGACCCTCTATCTAACACTGAGATAATGCAGTTTTTTTAAATGGAAAAGCATGGATAAATGTGGAATTTGCAGAAATTAAATTCAGAGTTCAGAGTATTGAGCGTCAAGCTAGGATTGAGACTAAGTAATATCAAATCTTATGCACATAATCCATTTAGCTTACTCCTGTAAGCATGGTTCTACCTCCATGTATTATCATGGGTTTTATAGTCCTGTGTACCCTGCCAAGAAACAGATGCTAACTTAGATGAGATACACGCTAAGCCGCTATGGTGAGCAGTCAGTTCAAGCTGGTAGATTATTTACATTTTAATTATCCACACAGTGTAATAAATACTGGGTTTTGTTCCTGTTTTTCTTCCATCCTTATATCCAGAATTCTGTCCCCTTTTTCCTCTCTCTTTCTGTCTGGTGTCCTCTCTTGGTCAGTCAGCTCCTCATCCCTACCCTGGTCCCCATCACTATTTTGCTCTTTCTTGTTTCTTTTTTTTCTTTTTGAAAAGTTCCCTGTGCCTTTTCTTTCACTCCCCCATTCCTTGTTTTGTGCCATATCCCATTTTTAAAGCCATGGAAGTGACATCAGGAGTGACAGGTTGTCAGAAGCAGGTCCTCCAGCCCATTACTGTTTTTACCTTCTCCATCTCTTTATCCCAATATGCATCTCTCTCTATTACACAGTCCCTCTCCCCTGTTCTCTGTACGCATCTTCATTCCTCTGTCCTTCTTCCTCTCTTTTTTTTTCTATCTGTCCTTTTGTCCTGTTCCCTAACCCTATTTGTGTCTCCATCTCACCATCCTTTTTTCCTCTGTACCTTTCTGTCTCTGCTCCTCAGTCCTCCCTCATCTTACTTTTCTCTTTATAACCCTCTGTCCTGCTCTTCATCCCTCTTTGCTGCTGCCTGCCCCTGCCTTTCTCCCTTCCCCAACCCGCTCATTCTGTCTTTCCCTCTGTCCTTGTCTCTGTCTCTCTGTCTGTGTCCTTCTTGTGTCTCTAGCACTGTCCTGCTTGCTGCCCCTCTTATTCTCTCTCTGTCCTACTCCCTGACCCTCTTTTCCTCTTTCTGTCCTGCTCCCTCCCTTCTTTTAACTCTGTTGCTCTGTCCTGCTCCCCATCCCATCATTTCTCACTGTATCGCTCTGTCCTGTTCCCTGCCCCTACTTTGTTTTAACCCCCTCTGTCATACTGCCCATTCCAGTTTATCTCCATCCTGCTCCTTGTCCATATTTTTCTTTGTCCTGCTCCCACTCCCCTTCTGCCTCTCCTCTTTCTGCCTCTCTTCCTCTGACCCTGCTGCTTCTGTCTCCATCTCTATTCTCCTCTCTCCCCCGCCCCGCTGTGCCTCTGTCCTTTTTCTTGTCCTGTCTTTTCTGTCTTTCTCTCGATGTCCCGTTCCCCGTCTCACGCTTTCTTGCTGCACCCCCGCTGTCCAGCCGGCTGCCACCGTTCTCCTCTCTTGCAGTGTCTTGTGCCTCACGCCCCGTTTTCGGCGGCCTCCCCCTGCCCA
>NW_010552391.1:0-11016 GCF_000687285.1 Phaethon lepturus | reverse complement strand
CCATCCCTTCATCCCCAGCCTGTGTTGATACCGGGGGTTACCCCAATCCAGGTGCAGGACCCTGTACTTGGCCTTGTTGAACCTCGTGAGCTTCTCATGGGCCCATTCCTTGAGCTTGTCCAGGTCCCTCTGGATGGCATCCTGTCCCTCAGGCATGTCAGCCGCACCACTCAGCTTGGTGTCCTCTGCAAACTTGCTGAGGGTGCACTCAATCCCACTGTCTATGTCATTGATGAAGACATTAAAGAATACTGGTAACAGTATGGACCCTTGAGGGACACCACTCGTCACCGATCTCCATCTGGACACTGAGCCATTGACCCTCTGGATGTGACCATCCAACCAATTCCTCACCCACCCAACAGTCCGCCCATCAAATCCATATCTCTCCAACTGAGAGAGAAGGCTGTTGTGAGGAACTGTGTCAAAGGCCTTACAGAAGTTCAGTTTGACAACATCGGTATCTCTTCCCTTGTTCACTGGTGTGGTCACTCCATCCTAGAAGGCCACTAGGTTGGACAAGCAGGACTTGCCTTTGGTGCAGCCATGCTGCCTGTCTAAAATGACCTCCCTGTCCTCCGTGTCCCTTAGCATAGCTTCTAGGAGGATCTGTTCCATGACCTTGCCAGGCACAGAGGTGAGGCTGACGGGTCAGTGGTTCCCAGGAGCCTCCTTGCTACCTTTTTAAAAATGGGTGCAATGTTTCCCTTTTTTTCTGTCTCCAGGGACTTCACCTGACTTTTCAAGTATCATGAAGAGTGGGACGATGGTAAAAAGCTGGATCATAAAACACTGGCAGGAGGAGATACGAGGGCTGGGCAGGCATTTTTGCTTCTGCATTCATCCAGCGCCCTGCACAGCAATACCCTGCTGTATGACAGGGTCCCACACATCCTGCCCAGAGAGCAGAGAAGTTGTATTGTGTGCTGAAAAGAGAATGAATGAATGGGTCTTGCTCAAAAAAACAGTAGAGAAGAGAAAACAGTTGGTTGCTCCCAGCCACACTGTGTCAGTGCACTGACAGCTTGGTTTTGTAAGACTGTGTGGATGGTGTTATAGAATTGCCAAGAAACATGGCTACTGGCTCAGTGGCCTCCAGATTTCCATGAACACAGTACATGATCATTTGGCATGTGCAGACATAACTCTGTTTTGTCCCCATCTCAGCTAAGTTTCAAGAGCTTGTGCTGTGCTTTGCGTTAAGCGTTTGTGGTCCTGGGCATGTTCCCAGCACTGCTCCAGTTCACTTACATGGAGTAAAGAGACCAGAGGAGGTAAAGGACCTTGCCTTGAGGGTTGATCTACAGTAACTGGCTGATCTACAATAAAGAGCTGATCTACTATAATGTGCACAGAAGGACCTGGTGGGGCTGCAAAGCAGCAGGATATTTCATTACAGTTTGGCCACCTTGAGAAATGCCAAAATCTCCATGTCCCTGTGGTAGCTAAGAGTCAGGACGAGACAGAGCTCACCCGCTTCTGATTTTCCAGTGGCCGGTGCAACACCAGCGCCCTGACTAGAGTATGCCCAGAGCTTCCTGATGATGTAAGGATTAACAAGTCCTTTGTGAAGACTTTACACTTGGGCCTCCAAATAAACACAGTTCTTCTCCCAGGAGCCTGTCTTGGTGATGAATGGTACAAGTCACACCCCGGGCTGAAAATGTCTGTCCCCACCATGTCTCTGAGGAAGATGCTGCCTGGTCCCCCTCCTGTATCTGTTGATACATGACTGAGCACACAGCAGCACCGTATTTCTAATCTGGGATCTCTAGGGTTGGCTTGAAACAGATGGCTTCAAGGCTAGTGTCTTCTGGAATCTCAGCTCCAGGATCTCAAAGGTGTTCTCAGCCTGGAAATTCTTATGCATGGATTCTACCTTGCCACTGATCACCCCTTTCATGAATCCTCCAATCTCTAAAGGAGCAAACAGAAATGCAGGAAAGTTTGGGCTTCTCTTTGTAGAGTTCCTTCTTGCTGACAAACTGACACGGGTCCAAGCAGAGGATTATCTTTTCTGGTAATCCTCTTGAAACACATGTATGAGGAGAGCTTGAGATCTGGGTTTGCTCAGGTTGGAGAAGACAAGGCTCAGAGAATATCTTATTGCAGCTTTCACCTACCTAACGGGGGGCTGTAGAGAAGACAGAGCGTCTTGTGAGAGGTGTGCAGAAAAGGATAAAATGCGATGAACACAATCTGCAGCAAACAAAATTCTGGAAGTAGTTAAGCCTGAGGACAAGGACCCACAGTGACCATGGGATCTCTATCTCTGGAGACAGTGAAAGCTCAACTCATCAAGCTCCTGAGGAACCTCCTTTAATCTGCCCTGCTTTGAGCAGGAGCAGGGGGTTGGACTGGAAATGTCCACAGGTCCCTTCCAACCTGAATTATCCTGATTCTCCTTTGTAAACCTTGCAACTCTTTTCTCTCCCAGCATGTGAGACTCACCATCCTGGATGCCTAGAGAGGAGTGTCCCTTGCAAAAAGGGATGCTTTCCATAAAGGGTCTTGTGTGGTAACATTCCTTGGTGAATTGCACAGTGTCCCAGTCCTGTTGGGACCCTGTAGGCCAAGGATGGGTGATGGGCAAATCTAGCCTGGTGCAGCAGCTTCTCACAGAAATGTTGATAAGGGATATCTGGAAATCCAGTATGGGATCTATGACAGATATTTTCCGAGATGGAGGCCTAGCTTTGAGGCAGAAGGAGGTGGGACTTTCCTGATGTTGAATGTCCCTCTCCAAACCAGCATTGCATTACAAAACAGCTTTTTCCTGGTGTCTGAGGAGGACTTGAATAGGCCCTTCACTTGAAACAGAAGCCACATCTCCACTAGCCACAAAATAGTGCCTTTCTCTGGTTAGCGAGTAGCTGTGCACCAACGTCCCATGGAGGATCCATGGAGGTCCCTGTTCATCACCCAGCTCTCCCAGGATCTCCCATGCCAGAGCTCCCTCCAACCTAGGCTCCTGCCTACTCAAGGGAAAGAAGAAAAGGAAACCTACAAGCCAGACCACCATCGCTGACCTGCCTGCCTTCCACTCCGCAGCCTCCTGAAAAGTCACAAAAGTGATGCAGAAGGGGTTTCTTCAATGTACAGGACTCACATATAAAGGACCTGCTGTAATCAAATGACCCGTTAGAGCTTCCTGGTTGTTCTTCCCTGCTGCTTTCCCGAGTTCAAAAGGTGATTTAGGATGACATGCTCTGCTCTACATGAACTTGCCAACTATTGCCAGCAGTATGACGAGACGCCCCTTCATTGTACATTAATTCCACTAGGCATACGGCCCAACAATCAAAGTACCTCATTAAAGTTTAATTAAATTTCCCAAGTGATTTGCTCCCGGGCTGAGAACCTGTGATGCAAGCCAAAGCAGGTCTGTATGTGTACGTGTATGTGTGTGTATGTGTGTGTGTACGTCTGGGTTTTTGGGTTTCTTTTTTTTTACTTGCACACTGAATTTTTTTTCTTAAATGTTATCAACACTTCGTGGCTGGGATATGAAATCAAACCAGAGGTGGTGGTCCAGTCCAGACTATATAAAGAAAAGCCAAATCTTACAGACTTTTTGCACCCACCACTCCTGCTGAGAGTGCTCTTCTCCTGGAAGAACAGCTGGATTTTGCACTACCGTTCCCTTGTAGGACATAGGCAGGACATGCAGTGATCAGGAATTAGAAGTTGCTGTCAGATAGATTAGTTCCCACTATCTTGGCAAAAAAAAGAGAGGGACAAAGGAATCCCAAACTCAACAGCTTTGGATGGCAAAAAAACCCCCAGATCTCTTCACATCAAAGACAAGTCCCTTATCTCATCCTCACCCTTGGTCTCATAGGTGAAAAATGAAAAGACAGAAAGGTCAGAGAGTGAACTGGTGGCAGAGTGCTGGAGCCATCTCCAAGCCCTTTATTCTGCTCCAAGTGCTGCACCAATGGCATCTCTCAGTACAGGGGGTTTTGCTGCTCTATCTGGCTTCTTTCCTGGGTCTTCCAGTGTTGTGTATACTTTCTCCAGGATGGTATCCTTCTCTACCCACACTAACTTTTGCAGAAGCAGCACAGGTACGTTTTTGGGTCTTGATGTCCAACAGGGCAGCAATGTGCTAACGCCGTTTTTCAACCTCTACATCTATGCTATCCTCCAGTGGGAGGGCATATGGAGGCACACACTACACCTCCAGGCTGGTGTAGCTCTGCTACCACAGCTCTCTTGTGCCATAACAACAATTGTTAGAGGTGGAAATGTTTGAAGTACCTGTTGAGAAAGTAATCACACAAGATGCTCATCTTGAGCAGTCTCAGCTTCGGCTAACAGGCTGAGACTTCTTCCCACAAGACCTGGAGGGTTTGTGAGATGGTTAGATGTGGAAAGAGAATCTAATGGTTCCTGAGGCTTAGATTCAGCCCAGTGAAGAGAAACGGGGTCTTCCAAGGGTGATCCTCCTGCTTTGAGTTTTTCGTAGCTTTCCAGAGGAGGCCACTTCTTTCCATGGACTCCAGGGAGAGACTAGTCACTTAAAATCCTTTAGGAACCTTAGCTATGTGCCCAAAGGTGAGTGAATGCAGGCCTAAATGAGCCTGCAACAATCATGCACTTACCAACACACTACTATGGTACTCTGTCCGTGGAAAAAAAAAATGCCGCTATTAGCATCAACCGATGTTCACTAAACTGGAAAATATAACTCAACCTTCTCTTCCCCTTTATTATTATTATTTTATTTCCTTCAATTCCTACCTGAGCTGGAGAAAGGATGGGAGGCTGGCATTTCCAAAGAACTGCTAAACCAGTTCTTGTTTAAGGATTCTCTAGTACCTAACCTAGTACCCTCTGCCTAGAGGATTTTGACAAGTAAAGCAGATGGACAAGGATTTTGGTAGGACAACATTCACCAAAGGACAGGTTCTTCTGCTACTTTGCTCCACGGTACAAAGATGCACTTGAGTCATTAGTCTCAGAGGAAGAAAACCACGACGAACGCAAATAATTGCTTACAGGCAGACTGACCAGGACCAGTGCTCTTTCTCTGCCTTGATGTCCTGGTCTGGTGAAGTCCATATAGCTAAACTCTCTCCATAGCAAGGTGGCTGCACCTAAGCAACCTACCAGGAATGGTAGGACTATGCTAACTCCTGACCTATGACTGGGGATCATCTGGGTCCGGGCCAGCAGGCTCAGGACAAAACCAAGCCAAGGGCTATGTTAATAGCGGTGCAAATGACTGAGCTCTGATGGCCAGTCCATATCGAGATGCATCCAGGTTGTCTCTGTTATTTCCTGCAAGCTGGACGTTAATCTCTAGATTAAAATTCCCTGAAGACTAAAGAAGGAGCCAAGACCGAGGCCTTGTTCAAGGGACTGTAAAAAAATCAACAAGCGTGGACTTCGCAGATCCTTGCACAGTGATCATGCACTGTAATGGCAAAAGGGGAAATTTTCCTGTATTTTTCCTTGGACTGGAGTGGATGGATAGCAAACAAAAGCAAATACTGAAACACTTACTCATATCAAAAGAAATATGAGCACAAAATCCAGTCACCTCCTTGAAACTACAAGTGAGGTGGGGATTTCCATGTATTGCATGTGTTTCCAGATCTAAAGATAAGAGTACAGCTGGTCAAACATTTTCCATTGATGATTTCCTTGCAGAAAACATCCTTCTAAGGAAAAAAAAAAAAGAAACTTAAAAAAATTTCTAGTTTAGCTTGGTTTCCCTTAAACATGCCTAAAAAGAAAATGCATTTTGCACAACTTTTTCACTTTTCTTTCCTTTTTAATGGCCCACATGCATAAAGGGAAAATAAAAGTGGTGACTGACCAGTCAGAGTGAGATTATTTGATTTTTTTTAAAGACACATTGCATATTTTTTGAAAAATAACATTTTTCATAGCAATACCCAAGCTCCCACAGAACACCCATAGAAAACAGAAAATTAAATATCTTTTTTTCAGGCACTGAGCTTATTTCTTTCCATTAGCTGTTTCTTGGTCAAGTTAGACTTCATGCTCATCATCAGATTCAACCAGTTTGAAGGCCTATTTAGTTTTAGAAGATTAAAGAGAACATAACGAAAATATAAAATGCCCAACACTGATCTTTTCTGGTTTAGCAAAAACTCTCAGCTTTTAAAAGATAGAAAAAGCCTAAAGTGCTATGGAAATGTGACCTTTGCGATCACAATATTTATCTGCACCTATTGCCCCCTTCTCCAGTTTCAGTCCAATCTGACAGCATGGAAAAATTCCCAAAGACGTGAAGCTCAGATAATTTCGATTGTATTAATTGAATTCTGACACCATAATACTATTTCTTTCCGAGGATATGGCCACAGCACGCACAGAGCTGGACACGAGCACCTACGTGGGCAAGACTTATTAGTAGTGCATGGTCTGCAAGACAAACTTTGGAGTAAGCTCCTCACAGCATGACATCGCGTGATGCGGAATTCCTCGGAATGGGCCAGGCTCTCGGGTGCTGCTTCCTGGTCATGCCGTAACCTGCTGCGGGACTCTGGGCAAATCACAGCATCCCTCTTACCCTCGTTTCTCAGCCTGTAAACCGGGGATGCTTTCTGCACTGAACAAGGTTAAAGGATTGGAGTTATTTGGGAGGAAGGAAAGAACTTGAAGAGGTAGGTTATTTATCTCCCAAAATTTGTGAGTGTCATTTGATCTTCACGGAGACAGCTAACACTAGGTGAGCTGAATCTTACCTCTAATGTCTATAAAGCAGACATTGGCTTGAGACTTAGACTCTACTTATGGACAATAGAGGAAAGGGTATTACTGGGACATCTGTCTCATACACTGAGATCAAATGATCATATCCCACAGTGACTTTTCTGATGAGACCGTCTTCTAATATTGAAGATTGTTCCTACCACACCCTGTCTGAATGGGAAATATTTGAGGAAGAGTGAGAGGAAATTAAATAAAAAATACTACTAATCTTAAAGCCTACCAGTGTTTAGAGGAGTAGGATGACAGCAACAGAACTGGGAAGAGGCGGGGTTTCTGTCACACAATCACTTCACAGCCTGTGAAGAGGTAGCGGGAGGCAAAAATGATCAGAAGGCTCCAGGGAGACCTTACTGCAGCCTTCCAGTGCTTAAAGGGGCTTATAAGAAAGACGGAGGGAGACTTTTCACCAAGGTCTGCAGTGACAGGACAAGAGGCAATGATTTTAAACTGAAAGAGGGTAGATTTAGGTTGGACATAAAGAATTTTTTTACAGTGAGGGCAGTGAAGCCCTGGCCCAGGTTGCCCAGAGAGGTGGTGGACGCCCCATCCCTGGAAACACCCCAGATCAGGTTGGACGGGGCTCTGAGCAACCTGCTCTGGTTGAAGATGTCCCTGCTCCCTGCAGGGGTGGGACTAGGTGATCGTCAATGGTCCCTTCCAACCCAAACCATTCTATGATTCTAAAGCCTCTTTAAGCACTCTCTACTTCAACATTTACTATATTCAGGTGAACAATTTTTTTATTGACTAAAAAGATGAGATTTTTCAATAAACATATGAGATTGAGAGATTATTGTTTTCAATTAAACAAAGCAAAACTGTATCATAGAATCACAGAATCACAGAATCACTAAGGTTGGAAAGGACCTTCAAGATCATCAAGTCCAACCATTAATCCAGCGCCACCATGTTCCCTAAACCATGTCCTGAAGTGCCACATCCACATGTTTTTTGAACACTTCCAGAGATGGCGACTCCACCACCTCCCTGGGCAGCCTGTTCCAATGCTTGACCACCCTCTCAGTGAAGAAATTTTTCCTAATATCCAATCTAAACCTCCCCTGGGGCAACTTGAGGCCATTTCCTCTTGTCCTATCACTAGTCAGAGAAGACATGTTTTCCATTTAAAAAAATGCAGATTTTTACATGGGGTTTTTTTTTTTTGGTTGGTTTTCTTTAAGAAAGGCAACTTTTTCTTGAAGAAAGAATTATGAACACCTAAACTGAGAGAACAGTTCAGATTGTCCAATTGTTTATTGCTGCTTTGGCTGTACCTTTCAGCCAAGCTGCAAAATGACTTCTATAGAATTAGGGAATATTTCTAAAAATCAGGTGTGGGGCTTACATATGTTTGGAGGCTGGAGGAAAACAGCGATCCACTTCCTAACCCTGCAGTCTGAGTTATGTTAAAGGCAGACAGTAATTATGAATGGAGTGAGTCAGGACTCCGCAATTACAGTCTTGCTTCTGCCACCAAATCACTACATGCTCTTTGCCAAGTTCCTTAACCTTGGTGAGCTCTGGCTAACCTGTCTGCAGTACTGGAATGATAATTCCTCCCTTAAGGGATCTGGGAGCATCCGTTATTTTCTGCAAAATTCTAAAGAGCTGGTGAAAACGCGCTGCTGTTCGTTTCCTCCAAGGTGACAGAAATGAGTTGGAGAGAGATTGGTGTCTTTTGGGAGAAATGTCTGTAGTAATAGGCTGAGCCTTGGGAGATAAAATTGTCAACGTGAAAATATTTGGCTAGGAAAGAAGATCCACAGCAACACATGGCAAAAACATGTGTTTTTGCCAAAAAGCCAAGCCCATTGGGGAACTCAGGCGAAGCAGTGTTGAATAAGCTGATGTGGTGATTAAGTACACCATTCCCTTGATGCTTTGTGATAGGAAATATCTGCAAGAGCTTAATTACATGAGGATGTAGAAGCCTGATGCACACTTGGAGGTACATCTCCTGGATTTTCTTCAGGCTTGATGTCCACAAATGAGTCACATCATGGGAATGGTGTTAGGGGGGTTGTACCAGGAACTGACTGTGCACACCTGATCCTGCCTAGGCATGAAAATCTTTCAGGAATCCTATGGGATGACCGGGAACAGGTTATTACCGTGCAAAGTGTCTGACTACCCCACCAACCATTTGCAAATATAGGTTCACACGTAAAAGTGAAGTCTACATCCTTTGTGCGATTATACAGGAAAAAACATGTAATAAGTAAGTTCCCAAATCCTGCAGCTTTGCACACATTTCTCAGCAGGACAAGGAGATGAAATGTGTGTGTTATCAACATCACAGTGACACACCAGTGTCAGCCAGTCTTGGGCACGGTATTTGTTCAAGGTGCACAGTGCAATACCACCCTGTACAACACCAGGGCTGCAGTGTTTAGCACTGAAACAGGCACAACATCTGGGAAGGCAAGAGCAGAAAGAACTCCTCACCACGGTTTATTATCATCATTACTGCTGATATTATTTTGGGGGAACTGAAAGCTAGAGATCCATCCCCTCCTTCTAATCTATGCACAGCCCCATTCACAACCTTTGTGAATGCCCTCGTAGTGAAAATGGCAGGATAAGCCTCAGCATCCATTTTAGGATAGCAGAAAAAATGTAGGGTGGTATTTATCCCACCTAAGTTTAGGCACTCAAAGTTGTATCTATCCCCATTAGCTATGTAAATACTACTATGCCCATTCTCTGCCCAAATAATCATAATATCAAACCTCTTATTAGGGTGGTACACTTACATTGCCTACTGGGAATCGCCCTGATCAGCGCAAAGTCCCCAAATGTGCACAGGAATCACCTGGGTCTGTGCTGAACTTGTTCAGGTTACCCGAACAAAAACCATGCCAATGCCTGTGCCATTTATCGGAGTGGACAATGGTGCTCCAGCACTGGTGCCTTGCAACTCCCTAGTTTTCTGGAAAAGGCATAGCCTAAAAATCCCAAACTGTGCTAATTTATTTAAGTTCCCTCTAGTCAAAAGGGAGGGCTGAGCTCCTCCACAGACAGGCAGGGTATTGCATACGTCTATTTTAAAATAAGGCAACTCATCCTCTGTAAAAGCACCCTTCGTTCTTACTCCGTTCTTCAATGCATTCTGCAGAAGGTCTAAAGGGCAGCGCGAGTAGTGAAGTTGGATTTATCTGGCTCCAGCACGCTTCCTGCAGTTCAGTGAATCCCAACAATACATAAAGAGTCTGGAGCAGCGTAGACAAGACCCAAATTCACCAGGAGTGTTTTATTGCCGGTGTAAGTAGTGTTATCACCACTGAACTGCCAGAGGACTTCGGCCAGGGCCCAGCAACGCTCCATGCCAGCTCTGTACTAATGCAGAACAACAACAAAGTCCTTCACCCCAAGCACTTTACAAACAGGGGATCCAGGAGGCTGAAATACTGGATCAACATATGGATGTTAGGATATGGCTTTTCTCCAACCACATGCTGGTTTCACTGAGTACAACCCTCTAAGATTCAGTGCAACTACTTCTCATTTGCTTCCGTGTAAACTCAGGCCCACCAGATGTAGCTTACTCCATGCCTTTCTTGCACTCCTTTAGCACCTAATCACACCCACGTCAATGTGAGGTAGCTCCATGGTTACCCTGGATTTACAGCAGTGCCACACAAAATGGAATGAGGTGCTGTCACTTCCACCCTGAGACCTTCAGGGAAGAAACAGGCTGATGGGACACCAAAGCTCAGCTGTAGCGGAAAGAGATCTCAAGCTGATGGTAAAAGCCCTGAGCTCCCTGCAGCTGCTGAAGTTACTTAAGGATCTTAGGTCTGTGGTCACACAGCTTACTGGTAGCTTACTGCAAGAGACCTGAACCTTTCTATGTACCTTTGCAGAAGCACCTAAGAAGATGGAGCACAGCCCATGGGTCTGCTAAGGTCCAAATTCTCTGTGAAACCCTTTTCTTCTCAGAGTCAACAAAGAACTTGTATTTAATACATTTTAATGCACTCCTAATACAAACTCTTACAAGCCTGATGAGGATCTGGCATCTTCTGGGGCTTCCAAGGTGGAATCTGGCCTGTGGTCCAGCCAGAAGCTGATCCTGATGTAAACCCAGAAAGGATCACAGAATCACAGAATCATTAAGGTTGGAAAAGTCCTGTAAGATCATCAAGTCCAACCATCAACCCAACACCACCATGCCCACTAAACCATGTCCCAATGTGCCATATCCACATATTTTTTGAACACCTCCAGTAATGGTTACGCCACCATCTCCCTGGGCAGCCTATTCCAATG
>NW_010552390.1:14633-34666 GCF_000687285.1 Phaethon lepturus | reverse complement strand
AGTCTTATGAGGAGCGGCTGAGGGAATGGGGTCGTTTAGTCTGGAGAAGAGGAGGCTAAGAGGAGACCTTATCGCTCTCTACAACTACCTGAAAGGGGGTTGTGGCGACGAGGGTGTTGGTCTCTTCTCCCAAGTAACTAGTTGGAGGACAAGAGGAAATGGCCTTAAGTTGCGCCAGGGGAGGTTTAGATTGGATATTAGGAAAAATTTCTTCACTGAGAGGGTGGTCAGGCATTGGAACAGGCTGCCCAGGGAGGTGGTGGAGTCGCCATCTCTGGAGGTGTTCAAGAAACGTGTGGATGTGGCGCTTCAGGACATGGTTTAGGGGACATGGTGGCGCTGGACTAATGGTTGGACTTGATGATCTTGAAGGTCCTTTCCTAGTGATTCTGTGAAAACAGGCTAGCAAGGATGCCTGGAAGTCATCCAGTCTGACTTCTGGCTTCAAGCAAAAGTAGCTTCAAGGTCAGACAGTGTTGCTCAGGATTTGCCCAGTTAAGTTCTGAAATCTCCAATGATGGTAACTCCCTCTTATTGTAAAATTATTTTTCCTTGCATCCATTTAGACTTTTATTTGCCTCAATTTATGACCATGCTTTGCAACCTTCCACAGTGCACCTCTGAGAATAGTCTGATTCAGCCTTCTTCATAATCCTTCTTAAGGTATTTGAAGACAGCAAACAAGAATCTCCTTAGCCTTCTCTCTTCTCTCCAGGCTAAACAAATCCAGTTCCCTCAGCCACTATAACCAGGAGGTAGACAGGAATCACTGCTTTGTCTGAGCTCTGAATCTGATTGTAGGCAGAAAACACTGCCTTTGAGGTGCTATAGTATCCAATACCTGGCTCTACTCTAACCCTGCTGAATGTCCTTTAAAGTTTGCATATGGGTCATGCTTATCACCTGTATATAGTTGGCTAATTCAAGGTGACTGGATCTTTCTTCAGCCTCACACAAAAGTTTCACCCTGGAGCTTACAGGCTTTTCTATCAAAACTGCCATGCTGTTGCTAAACTTTGTTTCTTATTAATTATTGCTACCTTCTTAATATAAGGAAATATCAGTTCTGAAGTGTTCTTACTAACAAGTCTTAATGAAACGGAAGGAAAAAATAGCTGCCAAGATGTTAACTAAGGAGATCCTAAACCTTTTAAAAATGTCATTTCTGAGGTGGTGCTTAATATTTTTCAAACAGCTTCCTTGAAGGGAATGCACACAAGAAATTTCACAAGGAAGATATCAAAACCAGAGTTTTACAATCTGAGAAGTATTACGATTAGGTTATTCACTGCATTGCAACTTTGATGAAGTGATCCCAACTTTCATCACCAATTCTGTCCCTGATCCCAGTGCAGTGATTTAAAAAATAAACATAAATAGGTGTTCCGAAGACAGAATCCAAGAAGGACCTCACTAATGTAGGCCAACAGGTGCCTAAGGGGTACGCAGCAGTTTTAAAGCTGCAGATGACCAAGCTAAAGCTTTTGCCATAAAAGTGCTAACTGGGTTCCATTGTCCCAATATCCAGGCTTCAGTTACCTATTAATGGACATCAGTTAATTTCTAGTGTAAAACACATTCTCTGGCAATTATTTTCCCATGCCTTAACGTGCCAAAGTTTCCATCATGTAACAAGTCCTCATGACGATAATGCACATTCATTCACATATCTGTTTAACTTGTAAGCTTTGCACAACTGATAAGCAAAAAAACCCTGACCCCACCCCCAAAAAATGCCACAACCCAAAAAAACAACCCCCACGTCCCAAGTTCTTGTAGAACTGCACTCATGAGCACCCTTTTCTATAACAGCAACTTAAGTTTGGTGGCAAACACAGGCATTGCAATCCCACCATTCACCAAGAGTTTTGCTGACAAAGAACCAATGGCATTTAATTTAGTAGAAGAAAAAAAAAAATCATAGCCACAACTACATTGGCAACTAATTTAGCTATAGCTCAATTAGCAGTACCAAGACTCAGAGAACAATTGAAAATATGTCCATGTCATCTGTGAAAACAGAAAAGGAAGAATAATAAAAGTAGTCACACCATCTTAAAAGACAGAAGTATTGTTAACTAGAAGGACTAGACAACTTTAATTGCTGTGAACTGCAAAATGGAACCTTACAGGGAAAATATATAGAAAAGTTAAAATAATGTGTGATGAAAGTGAAGAAATTGACCAAATAGATTCAACTGCACATTAAATGCCTAAAAATACCTCAGTCTCCTGTCCTCACTGCTGTCCAAAGTAAAATTTGAAGAAAATTATTTCACTAAAATCATGAAATACTTGTCTTTGTAACAATTATGCATAGTCAGAAGATATTGTAAACATACTTATCTTCCTCTTTTACCCCATGCTATTTTCTGGCATCTAGTGCATGCATTTAAACCTCTAACCTGTTCCTTTTTAGACCATGAATTTAGGTGGAAATTGATGCAGAAAGTAGTTTTGCATACATTATTCCTGAAGTATAGAACTCCTAGACAAGAGGCTGCTTTGCAAAGAATATCTTTAAGTTTTTTATTCTGAGATAGCTCTTGCATTCCTGTGACAGTTCAAGTGAATCTGTGCCTTTTTTTAAGCACTAATATGACCTCGGGGCAGGAAAATATTTCCTACTGGAACAAGCCTCTCGAATGAGTGTCTTGGCCCTTGCAGTTTACTTCCACAGCCACTGGATGCCACTGCTAGCAATGCCTTTTTTTATATATAAATATTTGAATGCTCTTTTTTTACTGACCAGCTTTTGGCTTATTTTCTAACACCTCTTCCAAACCCATCTTTATTTTCTTGTCTTCTATACTCCTCATTATGCAGTTTATCCTGTTTAATAAACCAATACTTGTCATGTGTCCATTATCTCTCAATGTCAGTCTTCAGCCTAAGAACTGTTATGCTCAAGGACCATGGCTCATGTATGAAGAAATTATGCAAAAAATCCTTACTGGGACATACATATGTTTCTATTCTTTAAACTATCAAAACATACTACCCTCTCTGCTTTTTACTGAGATTCTTAAGAAATTCACGAGAATTTTGGCAACTAAATATGTCTTAGTCATCAAGATATTTCTCTATATAGAAATAAGTAACATTAGACATACTTTCATATCAGAATAGACTGATTTCCAAAATTACATTGTTTTATTATAGCAGAAATGACTTCTCTATAGCAAGTCTGAATACAGATTTTGCTAGCTAACTTCTGATCGAATGATCAACATTCAGCTAACAAAACTACCCACAATTGCTTGTGGATTACCCAACATGCAGAAATTCCCTCAAAATTACAGCACAAATATTAGCAAATCATATGAAGTTACAGCCTTGTTAGCAAATACTACTGCAGCCTATAAACAATTTTGTTCCCTTAAGGGGATAAGTCTTCAATTGTAGCATCATTTATATCACTATTGTGAGTTCTGAAAAAAATCAGGAAAAAAAATCTCATTACCTCAAGAGTACAATTATGTCAACAGAGCCTACAAAATAAATGTTCTGCTTGTATTGTCTATGAAAAATATTTGTTCAAAATAAAAAGGCTTTTAAAATCAATGTGTAAAAAGGCTTTTAAAATCAATATCTAACTGCTCTTAAACTAAAGAGACAATGATGAACATAGATAAAAGAGTCAGATGCCTTCACAAAAAAAAATCTAGGCTCCATCAGAAAAGGAAAAAAAATATTTTCTTTCCTACAATTCAAGAAGAAATGATTATAGGACCAAGAGAAACCGGTGGCTTGGATATGGTTTGGCAGGTAATGTAGCTATTTTGTCTAGTTGTGAATGGTAGTATTCTCAGGAAACTAAGATTAAAAGCCATCAGAGTAGGATGGAGCAGCAATAAATATGAGAACAGTGTGTAAATAAATTTGAAAGAGCATGAGACTAGAATGCAAATTAAGCTTAATAGATCTTTTTTTTTCCATTATTTACTTTTGTGTTTAGACAATTTTAGGGTAGAAATGGTATAATTTTGCTAAGGTACCAGAAGCAAGAAGATACTAAATAAAATAACAAGACCTACTGAGAAAATGACATGGTATCTTATTCTCAAGCCTGTCACAACTTTTAGGTCAAATTATTTCAGATAAGAAAGGGCAAAACTTTTACATCTGCAGATATCAGTCTTCACATAACGTAAGAATAGGAACATGGGAAGAGGCGAGTGTAAGAGTTCCTGTATTAATTTACTTGAAGATTAACTGCATTCCTTGTTACTACTATTGAGTGTTTGTCTTATAAGATGCTCAAGAACTAGGTGAAAGCGAATCAAAGCCCTGCTAAGCACATCCTTCAGTTCACAGAAATACCAGTGAAGAACTTTTGCTTCTTAAGTGAAGTTTTCAGAGAAAAAAAGAAGGTCTGACACAGCAGAGTCAGGATCTCACCACAGAGATTCAAAGGATGCTGAATAAACTACAGAAAAGTAACAAAGTACTGGCTATGCTGTACCAGACCTGTATATAGAATTAGACTGTTAACCCAGACACTTTCACAAGGATTATATTTAGCACTACCATTTAAAATTTCAGGAAAATTATTTGTTACTGTGCTACAGTCTTACTGTTTTATATATTTTACATCACTTGGAAAACCTAGTACAAGTTTTATGTAGCTTTTTTTGACAGAATGAAAGCTGGTGCTAAAAGTTAATGAAAATATTTACTCACTTTTACAGAGGTATAATCAATAAACACATTGATAAAAGCAAAAATGTTTTCTTTTGCTGTACAACATCTCTGGCAAACTCAAAGCAAACATCAAACTTTTTTTTTCTGCAAAAAATCCTCTTACTATTTTTTTAAAAATCTGTTATTCAGATGTGAATGCTTGGTTGCTCTTTTCCCATTCAGACCAAGTCTACCTCAAAGCATAAGGAGACTAGTAGGTTGCACCAAGAGTCTGTGCAACTGGGGATCAAATTGTAACAGATGTGCAGATAACAAAAGCCATTAATATAAACCATACTTCTTTGAGCTTTTATTCATGTTTCACTCTTTACAATTTTTTTTTCCTTCATCTCAGCCTCAGTTAGCTTTTTGTAAAGAGAGACGACTGAACACCTGTTACATGACAGCACAGACCTTATCTGGGAACAGAGCACAAGACAAGAAAACTCACAAACTTGTAAGGATTAAAAAAATAATTTTAATTTTTCTTTAAGTTTATTAGATGTCTATAATAAATATATTTCACTCTCCATTTCTAGGCCTACATGCCTACTCTCTAAGGAATCTCACAGTGACATTCTTGGGTCTCCAGTTACCCTTGATCATAGCAACAGGCAATACTGTGTCACTTCAAAAACATGTTCAGGTAATTTACTTAGGTCCTATGTTCATTTGTTCCTTTAACTGATAAACTCATAAAATACTTGCTGGCTGAAAGTGTTTTTTATGGTTTGGGGATATTTTTCTTCACACATGGTAATACAGCTAGTTGTCACATTTAGCTATGTTTAGCTCACAAAAGCCCATGCACATCTGACCTCATATAAATGAGAACACACTCTCAAAACATGGCTAGAAGAAGTCAGCCACATTTGAGAAACCAACACAAAGGCTTATAGCAGCAAGCCTGATTTTTACTTCGGATTTAGTTGGCTTTCTATGTGTTGCACAGACTTTTTAGTGATTATGCCACTTTTTTTTCAGCTATTTTTAAGTGCCTTCATTTTCTAGCTGTACAACTAAGCCACAGATAGAGTAGTTCTACTATTCTTAGTAACTTTAATTTCTTTACAGAATATTGTGTCATTTAAATTTAGTCACTTTCTTTCTACTGATTTAAATTGCCTTTCCTAACTTCTTCTTCTTCTCTTGATGACAGATTTTGCTTCATTTCTGTGAATGGAGAGTGCATGCTCAGAAAAGAGTACACTTACATAATTATTTTTCATGATTCTTTGGTTGTACTTTCCTAGGAGGATTTCTGTTAGAGCCTCACAACAGCAGTATTCCTTACAAGAATAAAAAAATGACCAGAGGTGTTGACAAGCTCAGCCTGGTGCAGGAACCATTTCTGCTGGACTTCAGAAATTTTTTCCTCACAGCATTTTCTGATCTTCTTTTGGTTGAATAGCTCACATTTTAAAAGATATGATCCCACATTACTCTCTGGTGAGAGAATGCCATGCTCAGGCTATGAATTACAAAGAAAGGTTATACAACTGCAATGGATCTACACAGAGCTATATCTCAGGGAGTTTGCTTTGGCTCTGTTTTCTAGGTAAGGACTGACTAATATATTGTTAAAACTGGCCTAAGTTATCTTCGTAAACTGGGAGATGGCTAAGCTTACTGCCAAGTCCTCAAATCTTATTTGGAGGCAGAACTTGCAGGGTTCCTTCAGTTGTGGTTTTCCATAGCTGGGTAGCCCCTTGACATATAAACTTCAGTAGATTTTCACTCATCCAGTTCCTCAGGATTTTGGCTAGAATCAGTATCAACTTCACTAGTTTGGATGTCATAAGCAGTAATAATCTAAGTATTGGACATCACTACCTCTCTTGCCTAGCATCTTGGATATCATCCAGGTATTCTAAGTCCTATTATAAACACTGATGGATTGAATTTCTCAGCTTTTAACGTTCTTGAGTTGAACAGCTTGTCAAAATGGAAAGTTTTAAACTAATCTTCTCCCTAGCTGGAATAAAAAAATATTCCATTATGATAACTGTGACTATTATCTATGTTCTTCCTGTAAATAAGCAGTAGTAGTATTTAGGACTTCCTTCTTTTTTAGCCTCCTGGACAGGGTTATTATATTCTGACTTCAGGAACAAAACTATCACTGCCATAATTTAATTTGTTCCAGTATTTTACTTCTTGGATATTTAAATATTTTAAAGTATTTTTCTATTTTAAGTATTTAAATCCAATCAGGCAAGATTAGGTGAATATTAAGTTTAGTTCAGTGATCAATTCATTTTCATACATTAGACTGGAAACTAATACAGATTATCTTGAGCATGATATGTTTGTGTCAGAAGAACTTTCTGTTTAGAACGTCCAAAAAATCTAAAATACTCGGAAGCCTAAGATCTGCAGCATATATCCACCCTTGATTGAAACCTTTAGTAACAACTTTTCTTCCAATGTATTTGAAGGACTGTTATCCCCTTACCTAATTTAAAGACCTAGAAAAATTTCCAACCTATTGTACCTTTTGTTCGTTATTTGTAATAAAAGTTCCAAAGTATACTTGTTCTTACATCATTTATCCTAAAGAATGTAACATTTCTTAGGCAGTATAAAATAATCTCTCTGTTCACTGCTTTTCCTGTATTTGTAAAGACTTTAGAATTGTCTTCATATAAACCCGCTCATACAGTGCAGTCTTTAGTGAACCAGAAAATCCATATGATTATGTTTGAGAGAGCAAAATGAGGCTATGGAGGATGTATTCTGAGATTAATAGGGAGGCAGAAAGGATGATTTGATAGCTAACTTAAGTTAATTTTTGCCATCTGAAAAATTATGATCAGTGCATGACAAAATATAATATATATTGCATATAACTGCTTAATGAAGAAGGACAATACGTATTTTCAAAAGTTTATTAAGATTATGAGCCAGCAGGTAATGAAGGTCTGACGTGATGGGGAGTCCGGAGAGTTGTGAACATGCTAGATGATACAGGAACACAACTTTTCCAATGCTAAGCAGGAAAGCCAGGAGGGTAACTGAGCTCGTCCTGATGGCACCTCCTGGAGTTGAGCACTCTAGTATACAGTACTGCATCCAAGCACCACAGCAAAGTGACTTAAGCAGCTTCCAGAACAGAGAAGTTTAGGCCATGCTTATGCACCCTTTTAGATATCCCCTGACCAATTTCAGCAAACGATGCGAGCTTTTCTGAAGAAAGGCTTTGAGTTTCTCCAGATTCACTGCTTTTTAGCACATATTTCCTGTCTGCTGATGGCCAAATAAGGTATTTCGACATACATTGCTTTGAACACTTGATTGGAATGGTTACATGAAGTTCACCTATGTAAAACTGAGGGTGCTCTTTTCCTCAAAACAAGTGGAGAGCTTTCTTAAAGGTTTTTTTTTTTTATTTGAGAGAACAACTCATTTAACAAAAGACAAAGGTTTTCTTAAAGAAAATTAAAATTTGCAGCTGAGTATTGGTCTTTGTATTTAAAGGAAAGTGAGGAAACTATGAACAGAGTTAATCTATGTTCAATTCATTGCCCAAAAAGAGTAATTAAACACAAATACAGTAGATCACATAAGTAACCCTTTAAAAACCTGAGTAGGGAATCCATTAACAAAATCACAGAAAGGTGCCATGGTCTGAAGGGAAAAGAGATGCACTTAGTGTCAAATGCTAAGGGAAAACTGATAGAGACCTCCTTTCAGAAACTAAGAACTTATATGTATACTTTCTATTGTCAGATTTAAATATGAAGAAAGAAAGGCCTGGCTGTCAACAATGGGAAATGCTTATAATAATTTAGAACAGGTGATACTAATAAGAAATAAATCTATATAAAATGGTAACAGGCATGCAAAGGCATAAAATTATGGAGCTGACCCACATCCAAAAAACACAGGGTGTATGGTATTCATTTTGAAAAAACACATTTGTAAACATGTCTCTCAAAGTATATGAAGCAAGTAAAAAAGTATTTTTTTAATTTTAAAATGTACATTAAAAAAACTGTTACAGTTTTATTGCTACATTGACAGCTAGCACAGTGCTTCAATAAATTGTAAAAGTATCCCTCAAGAAGCATAATTAAACCGCCTACCCTTTGTATTTCATTTGTTTCCAATAATCTAATATAATTCTAAAGCTTGCAGAACTTAATGGCATGAAATATACATCATGTGTGAAGCTATCAAAGGATTTCCTATGTATATGCAATCTGAGTTTCAGGAACAATATAAGCCATGTATCTCAGAGGCATATCCTAACATGAGCCTAACAGCTCATTCAAAATTCTGAGCCTGTGTAAGTCCTCTCAGTTGTCTCTTTTTCCTCCATATGTCTCATGGGACAAGATTATGCAACATCATTTCACTATTTGCAGTTTCCTAAATGTTTCAAGTGCTACCAGCTTTTCCTTGTCAGCCAATGACAATCTGAAATATTTATGAAGTATTTTAGAGCTCAGCTAGACACAGACAAAGCTCTCCATGCATTCAGGGCTTACAAAAGCATTACTACAGCATGGTAGCAGTAGCAGTATATTTATAAACTCTAAGTAGAGAAAATTCCATTGGGAAATTCCTTACAGGTGGATTTTTTATTTATTTTTATTTTTATTTTTTAAATATTACACTATCAAGTTGCAATACAGATGGTTCTTTCTCTGGCTACTCTGAGGACAGGAACAGGGAAAAGAAATATTAGAAAAAATCTTAGTTTACTTTCACTAGCCTCTGAAAATTAGCCCCCAGTCCAAGAATTAAGGAATGTCCTTAGTATTCTGTATCTCTAGCACAGCTTTTATGTGCCAGATTTTAGGAAGGTCCTTCCCAAAGGAAATAATTTCTAAAAGAAATTTTCCATGATTGTTTGTTAATAATGCCACTTAATGCTAATAATATGTAGTAGTGTTGCATATGGTTATTCATATACACACATAAGAGGAAGAGAGAGAGGCATATGTACACATATGTTACTTGTGGTTCAGGTATAGTTCAATTTCAACCTGTTTGAGAATTTACATTCCCATCACAGTTCTACAGTGCTATTCATAGTCTTGATTTCTTCTCAATATTCACAATATGCATGTACACAAATTAATAATATACTATTGTATGTACACAATGCATGTTTCTTGAGAAAATAGTGTATCCTTAGCACAATGAGCGCTTTCGACTTTGGCTGACTGTAAGCCATATATGGACAACAGGACTATCAGACCATCTCACAGAAAAGACTGAAAGACTAATTCATCATTAGATTCTGGTGGGTTGCTTTATACACTTTTCAGGAATAATTGCTTTCTCTTATGTCTTGTGACAACATCACAAGTTATGGCTTGCTTTGGTGATGTTCATAAGTATCCAAATACAACCAGACAAAACATGCTGAAATTATGTAATGTATCCCCTCAGAAAACACTGTAAATTGTTGAATAGAAAAAGATTGTTTTAAGAGTATGATTGAAAAGTAGATTAATAACAGGAGCATCTATGTCAATAATCCAATTTAAAGTATAAATAACATTAGCAATGAAGAATTTTTTTATATATATATATCATCATGGCAAAATTGGCAGAAATAAAAAACTTCATGTTCCTTCTATTTCATTTTAAGAAGCTTGGCCCTTCCCACTTCTGTTTTCCCTTGCACCTTACAAATTATCTGGATAACACTTACTAAGGCCATATATATCAAATGGAGGGACTTTGCTCCCCCAGTCCCCATCTTGCAGTCCATCCCTCAAGAGGTGTGAGAAGAGAAGACTGCCAGTGAAGACTGAGTAAATATATGATATATGATATCATATGATAACATATGATATGTATATGATATGATAATACATCTTATGTATATGATATGCATGATATATGTTCTTTGTGGAAAACTTCCATACTTTAAACAAGGGAAGGTGTTCATAACAATGACACTTATCACAGAAGGCATAAACTCCACTTTCTGCCTGCAGTAATAACTTCATTTTTTAAATAGGTGACTGTGCCTCTGCGGTCTGGCTAACCTATCTTGACGTCTCCATCCCTAAGTGCAAGACCAGGCTCAGTCCAACATCCCTGTCTGCTGCTGAACTCCCGTCTGCCTCATCAAGGATTTCTTTTGTGCCGTGGCTGCTGCACTCAAGAAGGACGCTATGGCACCATGCCTGGCTTTGCCCCGATGACTGGGTCTACTTTTCAGCCAGATGCCCCACTTGCCTGGCTGGTTTCACACAGTGACCTTGACTTGCTGTTTAAGCCTTGAAGAGTCTTAACAGCAGCTTCCTCAGCTGCTGCAGTGATCTGTTCCTCCATCCAGTTTCTAGTGGTAAGCCTAGAAGTACAACGTTTCATCAAGCTTTGTACTGTAAGATTTGAAACTGATTTTAACTGTTTTCTTAAAGCTTAAATTTCAACTTGAAGCTACAGTTTAAATTAGGAAAGTTAGTTTGCCAAGCTATGAGTATTTTTAGTTAAACTGAATCAGGGAGTTTCCTTTTTTCATGAAGACATTTTAAGAAAAGTGACTGTCTTGTTTGGTCTTCCCTTTCAGCAGGTCACCATGCTCTACAATGTAGTGTAGAACCAGCCAAACCCAAAAATCTCTGGAAGTTCCCTCGTATTAACATTCCTTAGAGCTAGCTCCAAGGGACATAGTTGGGAGTCTCCAGTAAATTATAGTTGTTATACTATGAAAAAAGAAGATAGTCTAGGACTGCTTAAAAGAAACAAGAACTAATACATGATTAATCAGAAATAGTATGTAGGAAAAACAACAACTCCAAACACATATTTTTCAATTTTGTCATCATCACCCCTGGACTCAAACTCCCACTGGCTTTGTCATCTGAGTCCATTTCAGTCCTGCTCATTTTATGCAGTATCGAAGCTAGTAGTGTTACTTTTGTTCAAATATGGTTAGGATACCCTTTTCACATTTGTATGTCATAAATAGGTAAGAGTTCACCAGATAAAAGATGTCAAATACCTGAACGATATCCAGAGTCTTCATCCCATATAGCTGTTCTAATGATTAATGGAGAAAACCAATAAACTATAATGTTAATGAAATAAATATGTAAAATACTTCTACTGTAATTTTTTTGTATAAAGATTGTGATACCATTCAGGGATTCAATGTCAAGACTCTCAGGTTTCAGAGCCATCAGGTGTTATCTGATCTCCGTAGATTGCTTATTGTCTAACCAACATTTATCTCAAATTGCTTGGAGATGCTTTGAGTACATCAAACAATATTCTACTATTATTTCTGACAAGTTATCGGATGTCTTTCAAAACTGGCTTTCAAAAGGAGATTCCAATGCAGCACACTACAGCAGGTAGCTTGGAGGCTTACCTGTGAGTTGTAAAATGTAGAATCAATTAACTTTCAAATTATGGATACCTGTTTGTGAGTATCTGTAGTGTAATAAAAAGCAGGCCTAATTCCTGACTTGACTTCCTCACTGACAAAATGACTAGTGTTGACAGCAAAAAAATTTCTTGGGATTAAATGATTTTTCTTGGTTTGCAATCTATGAGCTAAGAGATACTGTTTTACCTTCCTAATAATGAAAAGGAGAACAGCAAAGCAGAGAAAGTCAAGGTATTACCAGATACTAGAGATGACCAGTTAACACGACAGGTGCCTAGATAATATACAGCACATTTCTTAACCTATAGCAATTTCACAAATCAAAAATAAAACTGCAAATAATCATTTTAGACATATTTCTAATTTAGGAGAACTACAAGTATTTATTTCTGACTGTACTATAAGATCTAGTGGAAAAAATACCAATATTGAACAAGAAGTTTCTGCAAGTAGGAAATCCTAACAGCTTCTGTTTAGCTTTCTCAGCAGTCAATTACTCTTACTGCTGAAAGTATTTACACTTATCACCATTTTTTAAATATTTCCAATTTCACTTTCCATCCACTGGATCTTATTTTTATCTTTCTGACAAGTTCAAGGGATGTTATCAAAGCTTTAATCCCTTGAGATAGCTGACAGCCATACCTAAAACATCTCTCAAAATGGATTGACCTGCTGAAGCTTATAGTATTTTCTAGTTCTCTGACAACTTTCATGAGTCTATTTCAGTTTAAAAGATTCTTTTTCCAGCTTTTGTTGCAGATGGGACAAGTAATCCAGAACTGACCATACAGCAAAGAGGAAATAAATTTGTGGATCCACTATGGTTTATATGCCCCAAAGATCATACTGACTTTTCTGGATAGATAATCCCCCCACCTTCGAAATTTAATACAGTAAACTATTGTTATTCTTTTTAAAACAAGGAAAAACATATCAGCTAACAGTCTATTATATTAGTAAAGTACGTGCATTTAAGGTTAACTGGCCATAAACTCTTATAACATTTTCTCTTTTCCCTCAGACTATTGGTGATAATATTGATGCTTCATTTGGGGATAAACCCATTCTTCCTTTAGCTTTAAACAACTTTCTATGGGTTGCTAAAGACCACCTAGCGTATTACTTATATACGTGCAATTTCTTAGTGATATTCAGATACAATAATTCCATATCTTAAAATGCATTCTTTGACAAGTACCTAGAAAAAAACATTTGTTAAAAAGCAGTTGTTAGTTTTGCAATCAGGCTAATAATAACAGATTCCTTTGAAAGTAAGCTGCAGTTGACATGATGTATCAGAAATGTTTTAATAACTATCCTTAGTTATAACTATAACTTATTTTATCACTGTCTGTCTCTCATTGTTTTTAAAATAATGATGTATAATCCTTCAGGAAATGTATACAGAACAGCAACCAATAATGTTACAGATAGCAAAGAAAGATATTTCTAACATTTATTTTGAATTCTTGAAGTACCATACCCTTTCTCATAGCACTTTAACTTCTAAATAGTAGAACTAATAAAGGCTTACTCTATGAAGAAAAATATTAACTGGAATTTAAATTTAGTTCAGAAAAGATGCCATCAAAAGTATTATGATAAAAACTTTTTTTTGTTTAATGTAAAGGGCACAGGAATATTAAACAGATTGATGTGTATCTTAGAAGTTTGGCACTACTGAAATGCAATGACATAATTTCTAAGTAGGATTTTTAGTATGTCTGTCTATTCAATTCCTTTTGAAACCTCTAGCTATGAATAAGTTTAAATTATCTTTCAAATATATTTTGCTTATGTCCTCTCCTTCTTGCTTAGAATAATTTTCTACCATTTCTTCTTCGCAGCCTGCATTTGCTTAAAACAAAGAAAATATATTATTTAAATAAGCTGAATAGACTTTTTTTGTTCTTCACCTATTTTTCTTCAACAATACTTTCTGCAGCAAAAAGTTACTTGATTTCCTCAGCTTTTCATTCATGAATTCTCCACTTTCCTCCTTGCACACTCTTCTTCTGTATTTTGCTTTTGTGTGCATGTAAGTTCATCTGGAGGAGAACTGATAGTAGTTTGAATGACTCCTATGGCATTTTCAATCAAATACATAAAGTCTGGGTGTACTAGACTCAGATTATACAGAAGTGTCACACTAGTAGACTGATTAGAGTGCTTCCCCCTCTTACTCAGAACAGGTAAAAGAAACATAAGAGGCTTTGTTCACCTCTAGCACTCATTGGTGTTACAATAAAAATAGAGAGGATGAACAATTACCCTAACCATGTATGACATACTTTCCATTCAAACAATGCTAATCAGCTTTTTTTGTTTTTTAAAGTATTTTTATTGCCTGCTTATGATTCTCTGGTGGGGCTCATCTGTACCAGATCAAAGAAAGGTGCAAGAAAAGTTCAGCAGCTTTGGTAGGTTGGCAGTCTAGGCTAGCAACCTCCTTCAGAGTAGCCAACACAATAGCACAAACAAAAACAGTGGAAAATCATTCAACGTCATGCTGAATTTCACTAAGGAGCCCAGATATATCAGCTGAGTTCCCTAGAAGATCATAAGGAGACTCAACACGTGAGCCACCAGTAGTTTGGCTCCTTACGCAATCTATCTTCAATTTTACTACTTCCCATTACAACCCCTCTGTATTTTGAATTCTTATGCTTTTGCTTTCTCCAACTTATTTTCCCACTTTTTTCCCCTCAGTATCTTGCAAGTCTGGAAAATTGGAGATGAATATACCCATCAATCATTATCAATGAGATCAATAAAATATAATGCAAAACCTGACTTTTACACCAGGAAGTTAATTTTTTTTAGGTTGCTTAATGATACAGTCTCTTCCATATATCTACACTAGAATACTGTAATAAGCCTGTGTGATCACATGCATTACCCACATAACATCTTTTGAAGTATAGGTTTCTTCTGACATTTGCAAGAAATACAATGATATTTTGTACCCCTGAGATACTGTGTCTAAGATCCAACTTCACTCATCTGTTTCCACAAAGAGCAATGACCTATCAAGATTGAATGGTGATTTCCAAGTCCTAAATGTAATACTTCATTAAAAAAATTGAGCTACATGCTGAACTGATGGTATGTTAGCTATAATCATCCAACATCCACAAACATTCATTTTAGATAGCTTACTAGTACATCGTAAGGCAAAGAATTTGACTTGGAGCTGTTATGAATTGTATGTACTGAAGAGGTCAAATAAAAGCAAAAGACGAACTTTTGCATTTAAAGCAATTTACATACAAATACAGCTGAGATGCACTGCAGAAATTGGTAGTAGTTTTCTAAATTAGAAAAAAAATGCATACAAACCTATACAATCTATGCCTCTTCTCCTACAAATCATGCAAATTCCAAATTTGGGGTGAAAAAGTTGCTTTCAGACAAGGATTTTTTTGTGTCTCTTTTGCATGTCATTGCCTTTACTTTGAATTCTTCCACCTGCTGTACTTAGATAGTATGCAGAAGAGTTTTAGTAGCTACAATATGTCAAACTGACCATGAGCCACCAACATCAATATGGTAATATAGTATATACATAGTAAGACAGTATAGTTAGTTCGAAATATCAGCTAAATTGAAGCCAACTTAACTAGAATTGTGTCAGAATGTTTGTAAGCAATTCAGCTGAAAAAAACATGCTACAAATAACTAGGGGGTGGCAGATGGGAGTTTGTAGGATATGAAGCTGCTATAGACCTTCTATAAAAAAAATTGTTTCCTTCTCACATTTGCCACCTACTGCATCCTGCACCCTGCTTCCCCCAGAAAAAACACTGTAGTGTTGTCTTGAGATGTGAAGGGTGCTGGAATCTCTTCAGAACATTTATAGCCCTTATGGAGCACAGTGCACAGCTAAAAGGGGATCTCTTATGCACCAATGACATGATATTTGTCTGACGAGTAGAGAGGAACTAAGACTGTGGTGATGGCTTTGATGTGAGGTAGTTCAAATTGCTACCTCCTGGGGGGAGACAACCTGTGCTTCACAGATGCTGAACTGGAAAGAGTTTTACCTCCTTTTTTATATATATATTTTTTTCCCAGTTCAGTGTGGAAGATTCCTTGAGACAAATAAAAGTAGGATTTACCATGCACTGAACAGATTAATAGTGCCATAATAGAATTCTAGTGCAATTGCGAAGTTCTTGCAGGTTCAATTGTCACACTTCTATAATGTTATTCTGCTGCTCTTAAGTAATCTGGATTCTGGAAGACTGTGACAGAAGACTATGTGAAAAATGTTCTCCAGCATTCCAACTTACATATTTAAAGCAGAGGCAAGTTGTCTACATGGACTGAGGGTAGATTTCAGTACTACTTAGTCTCACTTTAAACATCAAGATTTTCTACTGATTTCATAAGAGTAAAGGAAACAGATCGGGAGCCATGTGTGGTGGGTTTGACCGTGGTTAGATTCCAGATGCCCACCAAAACCGCTCTATCACTCCCCTTCTCAGATGGACAGGGGAGAGAAAAATATAATGAGAAGCTTATGGGTTGAGATAAGGACAGGGAGAGATCAGTCAGCAGTTATCATCATGGGCAAAACAGACTCCACTTGGGGAAATTAATTTAACTTAGTGACAATCAAAATCTGAGTAGGAAAATGAGAAATAAGACCAAATCTTAAAACACCCTCCCACTCCCCCCCCTTCTTCCCAGGCTCAACTTTGCTCCTGATTTCTCTACTACCTCCCACCCAAGTGGCACGGGGGGACGGGGAATGGGAATTGCAGTCAATTCATTACACATTGCTTTCTGCTGCTCCTTCCTCCTCAGGGAAAGCACTCGCAGTCTTCCCGCGCTCCAGCATGGGGTCCCTTCCACAGGAGACAGTCCTCCATGAACTTCTCCAACGTGAGTCCTTCCCATGGGGGGCCCGACCAGCGCCAGCCTGGGCCCCCCCACGGGTGCCGTCCTTCAGGAACAGGCGGCTCCAGCCTGGGTCCCCCGCGGGGTCACAAGTCCTGCCCGCACCCCTGCTCCAGCCGGGGCTCCTCTCCCCACGGGGCCACAGGCCCTGCCAGGAGCCGGTTCCAGCGCGGGCTGCCCACGGGGTCACGGCCTCCTTCGGGCATTCCCCTGCTCCGGCATGGGGCCCTCCCCGGGTGCAGGTGGAGATCTGCTCCAGCATGGAACTCCATGGGCTGCAGGGGGACAGCCGGCCTCACCATGGTCTTCACCACAGACTTCAGGGAAATCTCTGCTCCGGAGCCTGGAATATGTCCTCCCCCTCTTTCTCCATTGACCTTGGTGTCTGCAGAGTTGTTTTCACATTCTCAGTCCTCTCTACAGCTGCAGATGCTGTGTGCTGTTGTTTTGGGTTTTTTTCCCCTTCTTAAATATGTTATCACAGAGGTGCTACCACTGTCACTGATTGGCTTGGCCTTGGCCAATGCTGGGTCTGTCTTGGAGCCGGCTGGCACCAGCTGTATCAGACACAGAGGAAGCTTCTGGTAGCTTCTCACAGAAGCCACGCCTGCAACCCCTACCACTACCAAAAGCTTGCCACGCAAACCCAATATACCATATGAGGTCAAAATCTTCCTACACACATCTGTCAGTGTTGATCTGTCTGATCTCAGGTGGTGATCTAAGATCCTAGCCAGGAATTCAATTTCCATTTTAAATTCTATTTACTAATTAAGAAGATACATTACTAAGAATTAGGATATTATATATTCATCAAAATAAATGGCATCAACATAAGCTTCCATGATTAACTCATGAACTTATCATGAAAGCATCATCCTAACGTACTATCTGATGGAGAAAGTTAAATAACCTAGGAAATCTTTGAAATATTTTTTCAAAATTGCTAGTAAGAAACATGGTGTTGAGTGTTCTACTCTTCTCTCTCGATAAAAACAATGCTGCTAGCAACACTGTATATCTGGTTTACACCTAATGAAAAATCAAGCTTGCTTCAGAAAATCAGATCTTGTCAGAGGTCTCCACTCAACTTCTGTTTATTAGAGGATCATGCTTGACATCTCAATAACTCCATCACAAAATTATGGAATAATTGAGGATGGAAGACACCTATGGATGTCATCTAGTCCAGCTTCCTGATCTAATTGGGGCCAAACTTGAAGTAAGATCCAGCTTCAAAGTTAAAGTTGGTTGCTCACAGCCATGTCCAGTTGAGTTCTGACCATGTCCAAGGATAGAGATTCCTCAATTTCTGCCAGCCACCTGTTCCAGTGTTTGATTACTCATTTACAATTTTTTTTCCTGATACTTAATAGGAATTTCCCTTTTTGTAACTGGTGTTCATTGTCCTTTGTCTTTTCAGTGTGCCTCTCCAAGAATAATCATAATAATATTTTTCTTTCCACAAAGGAACATGTAATCTTTATACTTTATATGTGAATCCAATTGGTTATGTTCTTCCCAAAAAATTATTCTACAATACTTGTAATTCTTAAGTATGTGCAAGAATTCAGTTGTACTTGAAAAAAGTGAAAGATCAAAGTAACTGAAAGTGCAAGAACTGATCCTATCACAGCAGACACAGAGGCCCTTCCCCAATCTCTGTAGGTAATTCCAGCACTCTACAGGAGTAGGGAACCAGCACTACCAAAGTAAGTATTTGCAAAAATAAGACTAATGGTCCCCACAGATACTATCAGAAGTGACTTGAATTTAGCTGACCTTGCCCATGCCTAGAGGATAAACTAGATGAGTTTTCAAGATCTCCTCCAGCCTGGGGCTCTCATATCCTTTATAAGAGCTCACTGCATTGCTTAACTTACTATACTGTTTGTTTCCCAAAGTGACATAAGGAACGATAATAGGCATTGCTAGAAGTATTCCTCCTCCTTTTGACACTGCATAACAGCATCCATGGGCTTACAGCTAGGCTTTTAATCAACAACCACGGTTCATCTTATGAAAGCTACATCAGGCAAGAGTTAACATATTCTAGAGCTAAGCATACTATGACCACAGATCATCCCAGCTGCACTAAATTCAGTAAAATTAAATCTAATTCTTAGATATTAAAATAGTAGTAATAAAAGAAGTCATAGAAGTTTTTAACAATTAAATCTCTACATTTTATACATGCTGAGGAGACAAACAGACTACTGATGTAAACTCACTTGAGTTGTCTCTGGTATTAACATGGAGTAAATGGGAAGTTACTGAAACTTACAATATCTGTGAAACACTTAGGAGAACAAGTTGTTTGGCCCAACTCATTAGATAAACACAGCAAATGAACATTTTAGGAGACAGGTTAGTTGAAGGTAAAACATGGATGCTAAATGAAAACAGCCCATCAGCTTTTGTGAAACTGAAAAAAAATACTTTACAGAACTTTCTGCACAAAACAATAACACAAAATATTCTTTGGTAAAGAGAAACCTTACAGTATAATAGCCATCGTTTCTAAGGTGGGAAAATAAACTGACTGATTAATTTATTATACGGGCAAACAAGATTTTAAATTTATTTACCTAGTCATCCTTTGGGGCCTTAAAACTGTATATTTGCATTCATCTGTTTGTTTCTACTTGTTTCAGTGAGACATTTTGGGAGCCAGTGACAACAGTCCATTTCTCGGTCCCTTTCTCTGTTTTGCAGTCTGCTGACACCCCATATTCTCATTTGTGTAAAGCTTGTGTGAGCCTCCTCAAGACAACTTTGTAAGCAAACAAATTACACTGAGCTCTGTGCTTTTATCAGGTATGCAATGTGATAGTTTAGATGATAAAGCCCCAAAAGGGAAAACAGCTTTGAAGTGCCTTGCAATATTGTAACACGACAGAAATAATATAATTAGGTTAAAAAGTCTAAAACATTACCCACAGCATTGTGTAGGAAAACTTCACAAACGTTAGTAGGATGACATATGAAGATAGTTCTGTATAGATAAGTTTTAACAGATACACCTTCACGTTTGAGGATAAAAAAAAAATTCAGAGCTCAAATGTAATTTTTATTAACTTGGTCAAAAGAC
>NW_010552390.1:0-14602 GCF_000687285.1 Phaethon lepturus | reverse complement strand
TAGGGAAATCTAGGTCTCCATCTAGATTTTTTTTCCACCTAGGAAAACCCATCTAGGTAAAAACCTAGAATTTATTTTTACTTATGCCTAATTTAAGAAAAGCAATATAGTGTGATGATTAATATAGCACCAAAATGAACAGTTCAAATAAAGTGAAAATTTTAAGAACATTGAAGCTACTGCACACTCACAATATTTTTGAACACTCACAATACTATACTACAGTTGAATAGAAAATAGACCTGAGGAATTTGATCTCAGTTTTGATGGAAAACATAGAATTCTTTGTCAGTTTTCACGAGGACATTGTCATTCCCTGAATACTCAGGCTCACAAAACTTCTGAGGACTCCTCGGTGTTTAAGGAAAGCCATGGCCTTTTACATCAAACAAAAGATGAAAACCCAAAGCCGTCAGATCTCAGGATTAGTAATCAGTGCAGCATGAGTGAGAACACTCTGGCTGGAAGAATGATCGATCAGTTGTCAGTGTGGGGTTAGGTTCCTTCCAGCTGGGGCTTCCCATTATCTCAGGTAACAGAAGTCAACATGCAACTGCTGTAACATACAAGCCAAATGCTGTGGCCAACAAGAAACAAACCACTGCTGGAAAATATGTTCAATATTCAGTGTGTACGACTATTAAGACTTTGCTGAACTAAGACTGTTAATAATTTGCTGAATGTTTCAGGTGATCCATATCTACATTTGTAGAAAAATGCGTGCTATTAAATCCTTCCTCAGAGAAAACTGTTCAGCTTCTCATCAATCATTTGCTCCACAAGAAGGAACAACTATAAAGTCATAGAATCAACAGTTGCTTTGCATTTAGAATACCCTTATAAATCATGTATTTTACAGTTATTTTCATCAATAAAATTAATTATTTTTAAAGAAACAATAGTTACTTGACTAGCTTCAATACCAAATATTTATAATCAAAATTAGAGTTTTCATTATGCCTAGCTCTGAAATTAATACTCATTACAGTCTTCTCAGAGGTCGTTCCTCTGGACAGAAAATGTTCTGAAAACAAGAGTTATACAAAATTTTATGTGGGTGTGACCACATTTCTGCAAAAAAATTTTCTTAGCAGGAGTTACTCACTCCCTCAAACTGGATTCTACTGAAAATTATTATAACAGCAGCAGTGAAAAGTTTGAAAGGCAAGAGAGTCATCATCATTCTGAAAACAAACTAAATTTTCTGACTGTGATGAAAAAAATTGTCCATGTTATATAGTAATATTTCACTTGCTCTCTACACGTTGAAAATACTTCCAACGTTCTGCAGCTAAGTGATGTACTCACAAATAATAGCAGAAACTGAACTTCATCTCACATTGTTGATAAATGTGATGTTTTATGCACTTTCTTGTGAGCTTAGATTGCTACTACCCTACTAAATGTAGTATTAACAGAAGCACAAAGTGATTGAGGTTGGAAGGGATCTCTGGAGGGCATCTAGTCCAACCCTGTTGCTCAAGCAGGGCCACCTAGACTGGACTGCCCAGGACTGTATCTACATGGCTTTTGAACACCTCCAAAGATAGAGACTCCACAGCCTCTCTGGGCAACCTGTGTCAGTGCTCAGTCACCCTCACAGTAAAAAAGTGTTTCCTGATGCTCAGAGAGAATCTCCTGTGTTTTGGTTTGTGCCCATTGCCTCTGGTCCTGTCACTGAACACCACTGCAAAAAGCCTGGCTACACACTCTTCATGCCCTCCCTTCAAGTGTTTATATACATTAATAAGATCCCCCCTGAGCCTTCTCTTCTCCAGGCTGAATAGTCCCAGCTACTTCAGCCTTTCCTCATATGTGAGATACTCCAGTCCCTTCAATCATCTTTGTGGCCCTTCTCTGGACCCTATCCAGTATGTCCATGTTTCTCCTATACTGAGGTGCCCAGAACTGGACACAGCACTCCAGGTGTGGCCTTACCAGTGCTGAGTAGAGAAGGATCACCTTCCTCGACCTCCAGGTGTATCAAAAATTAGAGTTCAGCTTGTAGTGAATGTTATCAGCAAGTATTTCATACCCTTTGGTAAAGCATGTATCATCCACTCATGGATGCCATCCTCTTTCACACAAGGTGCTGTTAGCTAGAGCTGACAGTTTCTCCATGGTCTGGGCTGCTTGACTCAAAAAGACTTGTTAGTGTATACAATACTGTATTAAAAACATTGCTGATTTCATTTTGTGTGTGCAATTCAGTCTAATGACATGTTTGCATACATCTTCCAGAGGACTACAACTTTCTTTTGTCCCCAAAAGAGACACTGCTCATTAAATGAGCATCTGTTAAATAGTTTCTTCTGTTACTCAATGTCATTCCTAAGCCTTATTTACTATGCACTGTTTGATTTCACTTTGAAAGACCTACGGAATTGTTAATTTCCCTAGGGCTTTTCACTGTCCCATCTTTATAGAATTTGAAGACTTTGACCATTAATAGATCTTTACAGCACATTCTAAGCAAGGGAGCACTCCAATCTCATTTTGAAGATAGGATTCTAAGGGCTTCTAATAATTTTTGCTGTCCATTTTGGGAGAGATTGCTATTTAGATATCATACATTCCAAGCTCAGTTTGAATAGAGTTTTATCTTGTAACTTTGAGCATTCAGCCTTTGGCAGTTAAGTATTTAGAATCTCAGACTAGTCACCACAAAATGAATGGACAGCCTCCAAAATGTTTAGGCAGGTTTCCTAGTGTCACAAATTCTGATGCAGACACTGGAGAGGTGTAAGTTTGCTCTCCATTGTGACTCTCTGCTTTGCGGGCTATGAATTTTTCTGTTGTTTTCATGAGCCCTTCCTTGACTTCACAGGAACACAGGCAGAAGCCCAGGAAGTGATCCTCTGGCTAATAGGAGTCTTCTGTAGTTGCCACCATAGAGTTCTGGTCATAAATCCATGCAACACATAATTTCTAGCTCTTGCAGAAAGTAGAGAGGGATTTCTTGAAAATCTTTAAATCACTGAAGAGCAAGTTCATCCTTTACTTTAAAGAGGAAAAATACCTACAGAAAAAGTGCATGCAGTCACAGAAGTGGACACTATTGTACTATACATTCACTGGCAATCTGAATTCTGCCATTCCTTAACCGAAGGGTTTGATTTTACTATAATACTCATAAGTTCATTGTGTAGCTGCAGTACATTCAACTGTGTCCTTGTCAGATGTTTTTTACTTTGCTGCTCTCATTTATAAGATGAAGAGTTCCTGCTTTTACAGAAGGCTCATTATAATATCTTGCATGAAGCAGTGAGAACTCCCAGGATATTTATTTAAACTGTTTTGAACTTTCCAGGTTCACTTAAGAGTTTACCACTGGTTCTAAGGGTCTTCAATGAACCTAGGACAAGTATGTTGTTCCCCAGAAACTGATTCCCTTTGTATAACAGGGAAAAAATTTTGAGTTTGACCTTAAGTTTTGTAACATTTAGTCTACAAAAGAATTAATCCCCAGTTGCTGTTTTAAATTCCCCAAAACGTTCAGATACTCAACAGATCCAGAAGTCAATGTACAAGTGAACTCAAGAGGAGCTGACAAACCACAGGGTAAAATTCTTTTATCGTCAGGAGTCTGATATATGATAGAATGACAAGAATTGCTGTTAAAGGTTCATGGTACGAGAAAGAAATAAAACTACTAGTTTAAACACTAAATTAAAGTAAAAAGAGCAGATTTCAGCTGGGCCCATAAATCTCTATTCGGGTGCCTACTCCCACAATGACCAAAGCTGGAAGCATGTGATTTCTGGAAACAGGAGAAAGGCTTTGGCTCTACATGCAGGTCTGCACCTGCAGAATAGGTTTGGTGTCCTGGTAGCAGACAAGGGATTGGGAGCTCTGTCAAATGAAGAATCAAAACTGGTTGAGGCTGAGCAATGAAGAAACATCAAGAGGAAGTATTGAGTATTAGTAGTGGGTAACTCCCTGCTGTGGCGAACAGAGGTCTCCATCTGTCAACTTGACCTGTTATCTAAGGTGGTTTGCTTCTTACTGAGGTCTCACATCTTCTGGGACACCATGGAAAAATTGCTGAGGTTTATAACTCTCTGCTACTCTTGTCTCCATGTGGGTACCAATCATGCTGCCAGAGACGACCTGGAATGTGTCAAGGTTGACTACATAGCCCTGGGCAGAGCATCAAGGGCAAGGAAGCCGAGGTGGTGCTCTCCTTGATCCTGCTGGCGAGGAGGAAAGGTTTAAGGAGAAATAGATTCTGTAGGTCAACAACTGACTCCACAGCTGGTATTGACAACAGGAATTTAGTTTTTATGTCCGCAGGACCCCATCTGACAATTGCAGACTGCTTGGAAAAGACAGGAGCTACATGATGAAGTGAGGTAGAAGTATCTTTGCTAACATGCTGGCCAACCTGGCAAGGAGAGCTTTAAACTAGGAGGAAGGAGATGACAATCCACAGTCAAGTGAGGAACTGGTGGACTGAGTTGACTAACAAAGTATGCAGGGTGATGTGGACAAGACAGACCTTGTAATTACCAAAACAGGGCTGAAGTGAGCCTACTTCAAACATATGCACATAAATAAGGGAACACCTATGGGACAGCACTATGCAGAAAGCTTTCACCTTTCCCAGGAAATTCATGTGACCGAGAGCCTCTTTAAAGTGACTATACTATAATGTATGCACTGTGCAGAAGAAACAAAAAAGTATTAGAGGTCTGTGTGCAATTGCAAGGTTACCATGTCATGTGAGATAGCTTACATGACTGGACTGCTGCAATGGATGTATACCAGCTCTTTAGAAAGGACAGGTTGGGAAAGCAAGGAGAGTTGCCATTTATGCGAGAGAGCATCAGGAATGCATGGAGCTCTGCCTGGGGACAGATGATAAGGACATCTGCTCTGGATGCTCTGGACAAAAAGCCAGCAGAGGGCTTATTGATCAGGAATAGAAGGCAGACTAATATATGGGTGATGTTGTGGTGTGGGTCTTCCACAGTCTGCCTGATCAGGAAGTAGTAGTAGATGAAGCTTTCTTCAGACAACAGGAAGAATCCTCATCTTCACAGGCTCTGGCCATGGAATCACAGAATCATAGAATGGTTTAGGTTGGAAGGGACCTTTAAAGGTCATGTAGTTCCAACCCCCCTGTCGTGGGCAGGGACATCTCCCTCTAGATGAGGTTGGTCAGAGCCCTATTCAATCTGGGCTTGAACACTTCCAAAGATGGGACATCCACAACTTCTCAGGACAACCTGTTCCAGTGTCTCACCAGCCTCACAGTATGGAATTTCTTCCCTATATCTAATCTAAATCTACCATCTTTCAGTTTAAAACCATCATCCCTCATATTATCACCACATACCCTTGTAAAAAGTCCCTCTCCAGCTTTCTTATAAACTCCCTTCAGGTACTGAAAGGCTGCTTAAGGTCTCCCCAGAGCCTCCTCTTCTCTGGGCTGAAAAACCCCAGCTCTATCAGCCTGTCTTCATAGGAGAGGTGCTCCAGCCCTCTGATCATTTTCATGGCCCTCCTCTGGACCAGCTCAAATAGGTTCCCAGCTTTCTTGTGCTGGGGGTCGCAGAGCTGAACACAGTACTCCAGGTGGGATCTCATGAGAGTGGAGTAGACAGGTACAGTCACCTCCCTGGACCTGCTGGCCATGCTTCTTTTGATGCAGGCCAGGACGCAACTGGCCTTCTGGGCTGTGAGTGTGCATTGCTGGCTCATATTCAGTTTTACAGCCACCAATATTCCCAAGTCCTTCTCCGCAGGGCTTCTCTCAATCCACTCATCACCCAGTCTGTACTGATACTGGTGACTGACGCTACCCAGGCTTTGGACCTTGCACATGGCCTTGCTGAACCTCATGAGGTTCACATGGGCCCACCTCTTTAGCCTGTCAAGGTCCCTTTGGATGACATCCATTTCTTCTACAATATCAACCACACCACTCAGCTTGGTGTCACCCACAAACTTGCTGAGTGTGCACTCAGTACCACTGTCCATGTCCCAAGCAAAGATGTTAAATAATACTGGTCCCCATACAGACCCCTGTGGGACACCACTCAACACTGGTCTCCACCTGGACATTAAGCCGCTGACCACAACTCTTTGAGTGTGACCATCCAGCCAATTCCTTATCCACTGAGTGGTCCACCCATCAAATCCATGTCTCTCCATCTTACAGATAAGGATGTTGTGTGGGACACTATGAAATGCTTTGCACAAGTCCAGGTAAATGATGTCAATCACTCTTCCCTTAACCTCCAATGCTGTAACCCTGTTGTAGAAGGCCACCAAATTTGTCAGGTACAATTTACCCTTAGCGAAGCCATGTTGGCTGTCACCAATCACCTTATTTTCCATCTGCCTTAGCATAGTTTCCAGGAGGATCTGCTCCATGATCTTGCTGGGCACAGAGGTGAGACTGACCAGCCTGTAGTTCCCTGGGTCTTCCTTTCCCAGAAATATTCTCTACTAGAGGTTATAAGCTTTTTACCATTTTTTTTTACTGAAAAACAAAGCCGTCTTAATATTTTGAATAGGGCATGCAAATTTAGGACAGCATTAATTCTAACATTACTTTTAGTCCTGGGTTAAAGAATTCATACCTTCACTTTGGAATTTTTAAGTGTCATTAAATTATGCCACATCTGTGAACAAGATTTATTTTCATATCAGAGCATGGTAGACCCCCATACACATCCTAATGGGGAAAAATAACTGTCTTCCATTGACCTCCTTAGGGCTGGATCTGACTTTTTGGAAAAAAAATGGAACAGTGAAGACCACAGTTCCTTTTCAGTTGCAGTTAAGAACTGTTTGTGCTCTTCTAGCCTTTGTACCACCTTGCTAGACGTTTACATGTTTTGCATTATATAATTTCTATACAGACCAAAGCATTCATGAAGTTAAGGTTCTTCAACAGTCTTATTGCTTGATTTGTCAGCTCAGTCTGTTGAATAATGACAGATTTAGCAATTATTAATTTGGCATCCCTTCCTTACCCCTCACCCGTGTCCTGTTTGACTCTGTTTCATTTATTTCAATTTTTAAAACAAAAAATGTCTTTTAAAAAAAAAAATCTGTTTAAATGTCACCTTTAATTGATTGCCAGGTTTACATGCTGTAGGAAACCCTGAATTATTAAAGAGTCTGTTCAGCAGCTTTAAATGAAGAGTGATCAAATTACACGACTGCCTCCACACACAGGCTATTTCTTAAACATGAAATCAAACTCTCATTAAAACATTCTTCACACATTTCCTTTTCAAAAGCAAAATACCTTATTCTTATCTATTTAATTGTTTGCCTTTTGTCATCAGAATTTAATCCTCTCTAGTTAGACCAGGAAAATTTATAATGCACTCTGTTACCACATGTGGTCAAGTTTAAGAGTGAATGTAAACTCAGTATTTTCCCCAAAATGTGCAGGCTTATTTAGTAGTCACTCAAGCATAACAGCTAAGAGTTTCACAAGGACACAAGACAAAATGAGTATTACTTGTTGTTATTTAAGGAAGTCAGGGTGGGGAGGGTTTGACATTTAAGAATTATTAGAATAAGATTAATATTAGGAATCTTACACTGAGATCTCAAAACCTAGATGGATAACTATACAAAACAAATGCATATATTTTATACAGTCAGTCAACTGAAACTTCCTAGCCTATCTTCTGTGACAGAAAAGGAAGAAATGAAGAACAAAAAGGAGAGAGGCAATGTGTTGTCAGATGCAGAAGTAATTTCCCTCCCCACAATCTGATAGCAAGGGCACAGCAGGAGAAAGATGAAGCTCAATTCATATGGGTTCTCTTTGTGACTGGACAGGTCTTTAAGGCATAGCTACTCCTGCAAATGTAGATCACAGAATCACAGAATGTAGGGGTTGGAAGAGACCTCTGAAGATCATCTGATCCAACCCCCCTGCCAAGGCAGGATCACCTAGGGTAGGTTGCACAGGAATGCATCCAGTTGGGTTTTGAAGGTCTCCAGAGAAGGAGACTCCACAGACTCTCTGGGCAGCGTGTTCCAGTGCTGTATATCTGTTCCAGATATACATGTATAACTACACAAACCAGTAAAGATAATAGAAACAGAATCTTCGGGTTGGAAGGTACCTGTAAAGGCCATCTAGTCCACCCTCCCTGCAATAAGCAGGCACATATTCGACTAGAACAGGTTGCTCAAAACCCCATCAAACCTGACTTTGAATGTTCCCAGGGATGGGGCATCTACCACCTCTCTGGGCAACGTGGTCCAGTGTTTCACCACCCTCATTGTCAAAAATTTCTTCCTTCAATCTAGTGTAAATCTGCCCTCTTTTACTTTAAAAATGTTGCCCCTTGTCCTGTTGCAGCAGGCCCTGCTAAAAAGTCTGTCCCCATCTTTCTCAGAAGCCCCCTTTAAGTATCGAAAGGCTGCAATAAGGTCTCCCCAGAGCCTCCTCTTCTCCAGGCTGTACAAGCCCAACTCTCTCAGCCTGTCCTCATAAGAGAGGTGTTCCATCCCTTTGATCATTTTGGTGGCCCTCCTCTGGACTCGCTCCAACAGGTCCCTGTCTTTCCTGTGCTGAGGGCTCCAGAGCTGGACACAGTACTCTAGCTGGGGTCTCACCAGAGCAGAGTACAAGGGCAGAATCAGCTCCCTCAAACTGCTGGCCACGCTGCTTTGATGCAGTCCAGGATGGGGTTGGCTTTCTGGGCTGTGAGTGCACATTGCCAGCTCATGCCCAGCTTTTCATCCACCAGTATCCCCAAGTCCTTATCGCTGGTAGGGCTGCTCTCAATCCCTTCATCCCCCAGCCTGTATTGATGATGGTGGTTGTCCCAACCCAGATGCAGGACCCTGCACTTGGCCTTGCTGAACCTCATGAGCTTGTCCAGGTCCTTCTGGATGGCATCCTGACCCTCAAGCACGTCAACTGCACCATTCAGCTTGGTGCCTTCTGCAAACTTTCTGAGGATGCGCTCGATCCCACTATGTCATTGATGAAGATATTAAACAGTGCTGGTCCCAAGATGGACCCCTGAGGGACACCACTAGTGACTTGTCTCCATCTGGACACTGAGACACTGACCACTACCCTCTGCAGGCAACCATCCAAACAATTCCTCATCCACCCAACAGTCTACCCATCAAATCCCTATCTCTCCAATTCATGTATATTTGTGTGTGTGTGCACAACAGTCTGTGCCAGCAACTGGAGTGGGGCTTTGTATGGCCAGGTGTCAGCACGGCTGGGGAGACTGGGGTCCAGGAGCCAGTACCTGGACAGACTAAGTGAGCCCAGCTGCTGGAGGGATCCTCCCTGTACGTATGTTCTCACCACCGGACTTCCATCCTTTCCAGCCAGAGAGGGGAGCAAGATGAGACTGTTGGTGTTACCTGTGTTCATGTGAGTGTTCTAAGCGTCTGTCTGTGATATGTGTGGCTGGCCATGGATATATATGGTATAACACATGTGCTCTGAGTGTGCCTGCCTACTGGGAATACACCTTCAGCCTTGCTGCTCGTTGGACCTGGGGACATGGAGCATCTTCACCTCTCTTGTGCTGTTGGATCCAACATGGCATAATTTCATCTAAGAACATGGGCCATGTAATGGTTCTAACTTTCTCACAAACAGGATATTGAAATCTACTGATAAAAAGTTCATTATAAGAGGGAGGCCATACTAGCTTTTTTTTTTTTAAATTGATTGCATTCTTAGAAAAACATAACATTAAGCTTTTTTTAAAAAAAATCAAAACTTTCATGCTAAAACAATCTATACAAAGCAACTGTAGCTCAAATTAAAAATTATCTTGTCACTAGGAGGGTTTTCTTTCTACTTATATATTAATCCTTTGCAGATGAATTATGTATATATTCTATATTTAATACTGGCTCTTGCTAAGGAAAACGATGATGTTAAAAGTCTTTTTGAAAATATACACTGAAGTATCCCTGGGAAAATGCAGTGCATCAATTAAACTCTTAACACTGTCATCTTCAATAAACCAAACTTTCATGATAGCATCATTTGAAGCCCTACTTTTAAACATAAAACAGATTATAGGATTTTTTATTTTCCTCATTTGTACTGCCCAGGGCAGTAAGGAAATACAGGTAGCCTACAGCCTAGTCATATAATAAAAGCCTACTAAATCATGTGAGACTTCCTTGACTACTTTAACCTAATCTAGATGGCATTAACAATTTGTACCTATGTGGGCAACCAGATGTATCTACATTCTCATCTGTAGCTTAAGCCTCTAAGCATTTTTCTTCCAAAGATGACAGTACTGAGAAAGGCTGAACTGTTAACAGATTCTGCCAGTTTCTCCGAATCCTTTGAGAATTCAGCCAATTGGCCATCCAGCCAATCCCTTATCCATCGAATAGTCCATCAAACCCGTATCTCTCTAACTTAGCAACAAGAATGTTGTGTGAGACAGTGTCAGCCTTATACAAGTCAAGATAGATGACATCAGTTGCTCTTCCATCATCCACCAATACAGTCGCTCCATCATATTGAATTATCACAATTATTTAGGAAGCTAGAACATAACAGTTCTGTTGGAAATCATACTGACACCTGACTTTACCTTTTAGAAATCTGTAACAGGGAAAAAATATTTTTTGCTCCATAACAAGGAAGAAAAGATCCATGCTACTACAACTCGAAGCAAATTATCAGAAATTCACATACTAAATCTATATGTTAACCCCTGCCAGACAATAAAGAATGTCAGGAGGACAACAAATTAGCTTTATTCCAGAGATTAAAATCAAACATTTACAAAAAAACAAAAGCTAAGAATACTTCCAAGATAAAGTTCCGAATAGTCCTACTGGAATTTAGCTAAAGCAGAATGATTAATTTCACTGTTTTGAAAATTAAGAATGCCTACAAACTTTGGTTTCCCTGTTAGTTCAGTAGCATATCAATAGAAATCCATTACTTTTTTTCACAGTAATATTATCTTTTGTCTTTTGTTACCAAAAAAGTGTTAGGCAAATCATATTTGAATTCTACCATGGAATCAGAAAAGCATTGATTGGAAGAGGTTGTGTAGTCCAGCCTTCCACTCAAAACAGGATGATAAACATCATAAACTAGCTGTGGCTTTGCCAGAGTCTTCAAAACTTTCAAGGATGATGATTCAACAACTCTCTGGGAAACCTGTTCCTGTGCTGCACTGTTCTAGCATTTTTTCCAATGTCCAGTCTGAACAGGTTCAAGTCATGGTTTTTGGCTCTTACTCTCTATTATGTCGTCTGGCACTGCCACATGTCATGTAGTTGGAGGTTGCTACAAGGTGGTCCCTTAGCCTCCTCTTTGTTGGTTTGAGCAAGCCCAGTTCCCCCATTGCAAGCCTCTCGCCTTAGCTTATGTGCTCCATGCCCCTAGCCATCTTAAAGCTGTGTATGGGAGCCTCACATTGCTGCCTATGAGCTTCAATTAACCAACTGTTGAAAATATACATAGAATCATAGAATGGTTTGGGTTGGAAGGGACCTTAAAAATCATGTAGTTCCACCCCCCCTGCAGTGAGCAGGGACATCTTCAACTAAACCAGGTTGCTCAAAGCCTCACCCAACCTGGGTTTGAACACTTCCAGGGTGGGTCCTTCACAATTTCTCTGGCAATCTGTTTCAGTGCCTCACCACCCTCATTGTGAAAAATTTCTTCCTTATATCTATCCTAAATTTAGCATCTTTCAGTTTAAAGCCATTACTCCTTTTCCTATCACTACATACCCCTGTAAAAAGTCCCTCTCCAGCTTTCTTATAAGCCCCCTTTCAGGTACTGAAAGGCTGCTTAAGGTGTCCCCAGAGCCTTCTTTTCTCCAGGCTGAACAACCCCAACTCTCTCAGCCTTTCTTTGTAGGAGAGGTGCTCCAGCGCTCCGATCATCTTCGTGGCCCTCCTCTGGACCCACTCCAACCGGTCCATGTCCTTATGTTGGAGGGCCCAGGGTTGAATGCAGTACTCCAGGTACTTCCAGAGTAGAGGGGGAGAACCAGCTCCCTCGACCTGCTGGTCACACTTTTTTTGATGCAACGTCATCAAGTTAATTCTATTTGTACTTTGAGGTGCAAGATATTAATAACATTAGCACACTAATACTAAGATATATGTTTCAAGATGCTAATGTATGTTTCAGGACATGGAAATCAGAATAGTTTATTCAAAGATGAAAGAGGAATGGGAAGTATTTTACCTTTAAGTCTTTGCCCTTTAATTGTTAACTTGGGATATTCAGCACCATTATTATTTATACATTCACCTAAACCTTCCTTAATTATTGGCCTAATATCTTCCCATGACAGAAGTGCCCTAATTAATAACCACTAACTCAGAAACTCCATATTCCTTTGTTTAAAGGAAGGATAATGTTCAAGTTTTTCACTCACGTATTGCATTACGTGCAGCATGAGTGACTATATCCCTTGACATGATTCTTAAAGCTCATGATATCAGCAGATCATGGGAACACTGAGCAACAGATATCGATATTCTCTCTTTTTCATATGTGAACATATAAATCTGATCTCACCTTCCTCCAGGTGTAGAAATATCAGGCGTCTGCAGTTTTATGTTGAAGAAAAAGAAAACTTTACTGCCTCTTTTAGCAATCTACTTGTTAAATTAAAATAATAAATATGTGCATGATGGGAAGAATGGTTCCATTTTTCTTTGTGGACAGAGAAGTATTTCTGTCAAAAGCCCCCATATTTCAGCTGTCTAGTCTTACCTTGCATTGACCCCGTACAGGAAATTTACATATCAGCTTTTCCCCAGAGAAAATATAAGTCCTTTTAAGTCTGAGGTCTAAACAGACTGTCAAATATTTTCAAATGTTGTTGTCATTTGAACTTCAAATCTATATATTCATTATTTATAGCACAAAATATTTTTAAGTCGGCTACAACAGGTTCACGTTGGAATTTTCATTCTTCTATATATGCTTATATACTTGAAGTTCAGGGTTTTCTGACCTGAGTGCCAAGTGTCAAAGTCATTATTTTCTTTTCTCCAAGTATATGTCCCCAATGTATCTGAATGCACAAATTTTGTTCTGGTTTCAGTTCATTAGAATTGCTTTGTTCCCTGTAAGAGTTTCTTTCCCAAGCTCCTGAGTAGCAAGCTACATATATGTGGTTATCCAACTTTAGTGTATGAAGAATAAAGGACAATTCTGGAACCTAATGCCCAGTTATTTGACTTATCAACAGTGAATTCTACTTAGTTTAATGCTTTCATCTCAGATGACTGCATTGTAAGAACTGTTTGCTTTTTTCCAGAATGGCAGACACACCTTGTTCTTATTCTGTCCTCTGACTGAAGTTAATGAGATGCCTCCATGTATGTTAGGTTAACAATAAATCAAAATTCACATGTTTTTTATTAAATATCTTCAAATTATCTATTCCATTCTGGTATCAGTTTACAATTAATATGTTTAACTTCAGAGAGTCCCAAATCAAAATCTTTAAACAAGCCTTTCTACCAAGAACTCATTCTGAGTGAGTTTAATAACCTAATTTAACTACTGACTTGAATATACAAGATTTACTACATACATACTAATTTTTTAGCCTCATGTACAATAGCGTGATATCATCTAACCTAAACCATGATTTAAATTAAAGTAAGTTTTCTCCACTTTATTCCATAGCCAGAGATGTAATGGTCTAAGTAAAGACTCAATTTGGGAAACAGTCATGCATCTTTTCACGCGTCATCTCTGTAAAGTCAGAAATTAGTCATCTTTGTAGGATTAGTTCCTAAAACTATAGCAATCATAACAAGCTTGTAAACTGCATTTTTAATGCAATATAATTGGGCGGATTGATTATATGGCCTGCAATGTTATTTATACAGAAAAAAATGAAATTCAGTATTGGGATCCAACATAGCAACAGGTCTAACCACAATTATTATGAAACTTGTTAGAAGAAATCTAGCATTGAGTAATTATGAGATCTTTTAAAAAGTGTATAATTTTCTCTTTCTTTTTTTTTTCTCCCCAGAAAAGCAACGTTTCCTCAAAATCCAATACAGAAAGAATGTCTACACAGTGGCATTTGGAAAATAGCTTTCAGGGAACATCTACTTTCTTCTGCAGGCCAGGCTTTAGGCTATAGTATAACTTCTACAGCGCAGTGCTCGCCTTTCTAGATGAGGAGAGAAGACTGATTCACGGAATATGTCTCAGGAGAGAAACATGCCAAAAAATGGGCTCCAAGGCTGAGGCACCTGCACAGAACAGTTTAATCACTACATCAAAAACATTAAAAACTTTTCAGGTTTTAGACTGCTATAAGAAGTTTAGCTAACATCTTTCAGTTCCCTTCTCACCACGTCTGAAATTAGAAGTAGTTTGACCAGCTTTTTTTGCTATTCAAAGTTACACCCGTGTGGTGGCTTGACCCTGGCTGCATGCCAGGTGACAACCAAAGACGCTCCATCACTCCCCTCCTCAGCTGAACAGGGGAGAGAAAGCATAACAAAAAACATGTGGGTTGAGATAAGGACAGGGAGAGATCAGTCAGCAATTACTGTCATAGGCAAAACATACCTGGGGAAAAATTAATTTCACACAAAGAATAACTAGGTTGGAAAGGACCTTCAAGAT
>NW_010552389.1:44776-50595 GCF_000687285.1 Phaethon lepturus | reverse complement strand
GAAGTGTTCAAAAAACACGTGGATGTGGTGCATCAGGATGTAGTTTAGGGGACATGGTAGTGCTGGATTAATGGTTGGACTTGATGATCTTGAAGGTCCTTTCCAACCTTAGTGATTCTGTGATTCTGTGATAAATTATATTAAAAAAAAACCCAACCAACATTTGTCTATGTTGTTTAGTTTTATGGTTGCAGGGTGATATGGGGCCTGTTTCTAACAGGTTAAGTCCTCAGACACTTCACAGTGTAAGTAAGCATTGATGACACTGGGATTTTATTAGAATACTGGTGTTTGAATATTTCTTACAATAATATATATATAGTACACATTTTGAAACAGATATTCAAGGTACTATTTTGAGTTGAAACAATGAAGTCCATCAAGAAAAGAGTCATTTTGATCTCCCAAAACACTAGCCATTAGCAACAGCTCAGCAGGACCTCATTGATCTTTAAGGCATGCCCCAAAGACTTAGTCATTCTGCAAGTCTCTATCTGCTCTCAGACATGCACTTCTGCTCAGTGGGGTCAGCACTTCTAGGCTAACAAGAAGTCATCATGTTGGTTAACATGCAGCTATGCTGTAAAAAGGCTGGAGTGGAATAAAAAGAAAAAATATCGTATGTTCACTTACCACAAACATGCAACAGTGTCATGGGAACACACAGCTGGATGCAGCTGGTACTCCTTGACCCATCCAAGACTTCCCTGCATTTCACTGGGTTGTTTTGAATGATGCATGGGTCAAGATCTGGTTGAAGGTCTGTAAAACTCTTGAGAATCTTTCAAAATGAACCATGTACCTGAAATGCAGCAGCAGCATCCTAATACCATGCATGACCTAGCTGAGTGATTTCTATTTGTGGCGATTTAACTAAATTCAGTGCAACTTCAATTTATGTTTTCTGCAGCAGGTTTATGGGGATTGCAGAAATAAGCTTCCCAAAATCGGATAAAACTATTCTGAAATCTGTTTCTAGTAAATTAATGTGTCTCATTGCATGAAAAAAACATTTTAGAAGTTCATGAAGACAGAACTCATTGCAATGCGCTGTTGGCTGACCTTCATATGCTTCTTCTATTCTGTGCCCCAAAAGGCATTATATGCATGTAATTTCCAATATGGGAACAATTTGAGTTGTAATTAGGCAAATCTCAGAAGGTTCCGCCACTGATTTGTTCATTCTTTCAATATTATTCTATAGGACACACCAAAAACATTACATTAGGTTCAAGCAGGGGACAATTAAGAAAACTTTAATCCTGTTACAAGGGTATGTAAACATATCATCACTTCATAATGGTGTTATTATACTTTACATACTGGGCAGATGGGTCGCATTGGTGTTCTGGCATTTAGTATTGCACATGCTGTCTCCAAATATAATTTGCCATATTAACAGACACATTTCCCATTATCAGACCCATAGGATTATATTTTTTTGCTAAAAACTGTAATAACAAAATATATATCTGTCAAAAGAAGTAGTGACAAAGTTGAGAGATTGGCACAACTTATTTTCAATAAGCCTTTTGTTATGATTAAAAACGTCAGTGGAAAATATTATATTGAGAACAGGTATTGGCACTAGATAATTTTTATTTTAAAAGCCCTTTCTATGATGAGGGGAAAGTGTCATATGCCTTCTTTGATATGTGATATTTTTTCATTTTCTTTTCAGGTTTACAATTTATATACCATTTCTATGCCATTCATATACATATAGTGTAGGTATAAAAAATATGTCCATGTGTTTACACACAGAAAAACTATATATATGTGTACGTGTGTGTGAGATAAGGGATATATGTGATACATTACTACATGCACTAGCTGAAGTTGTTGAAAGTCAGACCTCTTGTATAGTTGTTAACATAGTTGAATTTAACTTAAAGATATTGTGAAGCCTTATATTATTTACTTGACATCCATTGTTGCAGAATGTTTTCTCTATTCTTTAAACTCAAAAGACAATTTCTTCTTCAAATGACATTTAAGAAAATTACCCTAAAGCAATTTCCACAATCAGGAAAAAAGCAACAAACTAATTGTATAAATATTATGTTCTTTTTGTCAGGTGATCAGTTACTATAATACCATAAACTATAGAGAGAATCTTTCACCTTTACTTGAATTCCAAAGCAATTAATCTCTCAAGGTACCTATTTTAACAACAGAATAATATTAGAAATCAGCTTACTTAAAAAGATGTGGAGGAATTTGTTATCAACCTAAAATTACAGAGAAACAAATTAAGAAAAATTAACTCACAACTTTTGTGTGAACCAAGTTAAGCTCAGATGCTCACAAGATATAGCATGAAACTGGCAATGTTAGGTGCAGCAATTCTCCAAATTTATGTTCTTCTTGATATAACTTTAACACCAGTTTATATTCACTGTTGTGCTTATGGTGTCCATTTTTCAAGAAGAGCACAAAGATTCATCTGGGTCTGTGACTGGTAGAGGATGAATAGGAAAGTGCAGAATAACAGGGGAATCTTGATGCTTCTTCTGGCATTTCTTTCCTGCTGCCAGTAATCAGAGGCCTAAGGACTTCCTAAACTAGAGATTATTTCTTCATGTCTTCATTTCTTCATTTCTTCATGCCTTTGAGTACCTTTTTTCCATGAATTCATTTAACTGCTTTCTTAAATTCACATACACTTTCAGGATTATAAATGCTGCAGTTTAACTACGCACTGTTTATTTTGAACTTGCCATTCCATCACTTTCTCAAAAGCCTCTCACATTTTGCTTTATTATAAACTGAATAATCATTCTTCAGTCACTAAAATCATGCCACTTCTGAATCCTAAGATGTCTTCTACCCTCCTCAATCATCCAGCACATTAAATTAGCAAAACTGTGAGCTAAGATGACTTGAATACATTGAAGTCTTAAAACTAACATACACTGACTGCTTAATTAGGTAATCTTTAAAGTGAAAAGTATTTACACTTCTTCTCTGGAAGAAATATGTGTTCTTCTAGTTTGTTGTCTAAAAAGATGTGCCTCTTCTCTTGGAGCTGTGCTCGAGGATCAAACTTCTGAGCAAACTGATAGCAAACACAATTAATAGCACCCCGGTGTGGTTATAAATCAAAGTTTATAAGGCAGACCTCAGTTCATTTATACAGCACATGTGTATGTGACAACTGTCAAAAACACTCCTTTAGAAAGACAACAGATTGTGCAGATTTAGCAGGTGAAACCTCCTCTGTAACAGGCGCCCTTCAGGCATAAACCAGCCAGCGATTTAAACAAACCATTCTCCTCCTCCGCAAAGTGAATCATATCACAGAGCTGGTATTTGGGCACTGCTAGTTAAAATGCGTCTGTTTTTCCAGCTGAATCTGTCAAAGTCAGTGCGATGGCAGCATTCAGTGACCAGAGCCAGCACAAAATGATGAGAACAAAGGAACGTGTCCTCCCTACCAACCAAAACAAAACACAAACAAACAAACAAAAACCTGTTACTCATTAGGCTGATGCATGACTCCCAGCTTAAAAAAAAAGATTTTCTTCAATTTTCGTTTCTGAACTCTGACACAGACTGTCACGAACAATTACACTCTGTAGGTGTTTGACTGAGCATTATTTCTTTCTGCAAAAAGAAAACACTTACTACCTCTACCAACCAGCCTTTGAATGGGCTTTGTGGCTCCTCACTTTTTTTAATTTTGATTACACAGATCCAACTTAAATGTATTTAAGAGAAAAGTCTTCTGTTGCACTGATTTATTTGCAAATGGGTTTAGGCTAAACCCTTGACTGGACCAGACAGAGTATGGAAGTGGTTAAAATTTCGCTCTTTTTCAGGTCTGTGGCAGGATGTAATGTTGAATTACCAGCTTTGAAAAGCAGAAGCAGAAGGGAAAACCCTTGTTGCCTGAACTGCTTGGGACTGAAGCCTCATGAGTGTCATGGAAAAGATGTGCTCTGAACTCCAGTCAGCAAATCGCAGTTGCTTCCTTTGGGCTCTGCTTCGAGTTAGTTGGTGTGAGCAGAGAATGAAGCTGTAATACTAAAATGCTATTCATTTCATCTTCAAAGGATCAACAGTTACCTGAACTCTAACATCAAGTATAAGCCTAGTCCTTAAGCATGTATGGGGCCCAATTCATCAGTGTGTCCCATCAATCTGATATCAGATCAGCTCCATTTAAATTAGTGCGGTGACTGCAGAAGGTAGTGCACATAGAGTAAAGCTCAGGAATGAATAAGTATTGGATTAACACTTAGACATGTTCCTATGAATATAGGCAACAATTTAATTTGTAAAACTGACCTGAAATTTCAGAAGATCTTCTAAATCTAGTTTATTGAACATTTAGGCTTTTATGCATTCACTTTTAATTCTCTGCAGATTTCTTATTTTTTTATACACATCAAAATTTTAATCACCTAAATTTCTCTGCCTTGCTCTCTACTTAGCAAAAACGTAACTTTTAAAGAACTGACCTTTCAAAAAATGTTATCGGTGCCTGGCTTGCTTAGTCTTATTTCATCTGCTCTTTGCATCACAGTAGAGGAAACAAGAGCCTCACAGTTGCAGGAGGCTCTCAGATGTGATGACTACATCCCTACCAATAAACTGGGCAGATCCAGGCCCTGTTCTCTGGCCTTGGGAGCAGAAGCATGCTGTCATAACATGGCCACGTGCATTTATTAAACTCTCCTGGCCTCTAAAATAGGGAGGCCACATCCAAACTGCCTTTTCGATGGTCCCTGGCCCAGGCTAACTCCTGAACCAGGACCAGGAACAGTATGAGAGACTTTCAGTAAACCCAAGCCAAAATCATGCTGAGGACAGCTCTAACAATTTAATGACAGAAACAACGGTGTTCAAGGCCAAGGCAAGGCCTCTGGCACTGCTAATTTATTAGTACAGACACAACGAAGGGATACGGCTAATTGCCCCAAAATATAGGTGATTCTTGGCCATACCCTGCAGTCAACACTAACTCAAGTAGCTCTTCAAGCACAGCATAGGCTCACCTGGGAGTGCTGTACTGGGAACTTGGCATGCTGCACCCTTAACCCACTCAGGTGTGTTGTTATACACTCTTTTAAGGAGTGTATAACAGTACCACAACCTTGCTGCTTTCCCATTTTATTTCTTGGTCAGACCTGATGCTGCTCCCCCTTTCCTCTACAGTGACCCCCAGCCCATGCCCTTGCTTGCAGTACTCTTCCAGCATCTCTGACCCTACAAATTTAGGTTAACAGAGACCTAGCACTTTACAAAGATTAACAAGGCTGAGCACATTCACAGTATATGGGCCTGTGTCCCACTGAAGCCAAGAAGAACTGCAGGAAAACAACCAAAGAAAGAATTCGCTCCCGCAAGATTTGGATCTGCAGCATACTCTATTATGGCAACATCATGAGATTATGTTACTAACAGTGCCTGAAATATCTGCTGCTGAAAGATAGATTCATATTAACAGCATGTGCCGTTTGTTGGGAGCATTGTGATAAAAACAACTATCATATTGCTAGAAGTTTGATGCTTTATAAAAGCTATGTGTCATGCAGCAGTCTTATATCATCAGTGGGAGAGACTGAAATGATACTTCTTGGCTTCAGAGAGGAAAGTCTAGCACTTAAACTGGAAAAGGTACAAAGTCCCAGGATTTTACAATATAATATCTACTTGTTTTTCTTCATCCTCCTGTCTTCCCCTGTCTTCTGGTGACACCTGTCCATCACCAGTTCACAAGGCCACTCCTGATGAGGTTGAGGTGGATGAACCTGTCATTGTTGTAAGTTCAGGGTGTCACAAAACTTGCCAAATGCCTGATGTATCTGCACAAG
>NW_010552389.1:10785-44745 GCF_000687285.1 Phaethon lepturus | reverse complement strand
TTCCTTCCACCCGGGACCATCACTACTTGTGCTAACATGACAACTGACTTGAGCCCTACAGCCCAATTCACATCCAGGCACCTCAGAGGGGCAGTACCTCATGTGGGGCAGTACCTCATGTGGGGCAACCACCTATGGGGACTAACAAGCATGACTCTGTAGCCCAGTTAGCACGGCATTTGTGTGAAAAGAAGGTGAGTTCTGTGTCCTCTCCACTGCTTGTGAACTTCAGCACAAACTGCTGCAACAGCCCATTGGAAATGCAGGGTGCACCACCTGCTTTCTCTCTACCTCTTTAAGCTCTTCCTGCTGCTGAATCTGGCATTTTTTTCGGCCTCTAGGAGCAGTGTTAAAACCAGGGAGAAGTATGACTTTTCCCTCTCTTCCCCTTTTCCAAGCAGCCTGGTGGGCGGGACATTTTCAAGGAATGGAGATGTAGGCTCCCCTCTGAAGGAGGTGGGCACAAAACCCCGATCACCCACAGCCTCGATAACTACTCTCATTGTTCATAAATAAAGAGCAAAAGTAGCATGCACCACTTCTATTGTGTATTCTTTGGTTGAACTTGTTTTAACAACTGTGTGTTTTTTGTGGCAGCTTATAGCCAGATTATTTTGTGGCAGCTTATAGCCAGGGATCAAGCATGTCTCCTTGGCCAGCTGGACTTAAGCAGAAGGGCTTCCCTGTGTTACTATGGCATCGTCAGATGAGAAATGTAGGTGCATAAGACCTTTACGTGTAAAAGCCAGGACAGATACGTATCCACAAGCATTAGACACCCATCTATTTCAGAAGTGGCTTTGAGGCTCAGACTCTTAAACTCAGCTCCTTACTTTCTGGCAAGACCCGCTGTAGGGGCCCAAGTTCTTTGGTAATTCTGGCCAAATTTATATAAACAGGGCAACACTTCTTTTACTTACTTTATTTAAAGTAATGATCAGGTGAGGAACTGGATATTTAGCTAAAAAAATGTTTCAGACAAGTCTAATTTTGGCTACTGCAGTATTTCTCCACATTAAAGAAAATCTTTCTTTTCTACTAAGATTTATCATATTCACATTTATTTTGGTAGTAATAAATAATAATTCTGGCCTCACCACTAAATTATTTTGTTTGCTGTTCTAGCAGTTTGCTCACAAGATTATTAAGTAGCTTTTTTTTTCCCCCCATGCCATAAATCACTTCTCCAAGGGTGACCATTTTAGGACTATCTTCTCCATAAGAACAGGACAGATCTAAAGCTTAACTGTCTGCAATGACTTCAGTTGGTTTTGGATCAAGGACGAACAGCCCTTACAGCAGTATGATCAAGGACACAATCTATTGAGATAAGTGCTTTCAAATGAAGTGTCCTCTCAAGGACTAAAAAGAAGTGCCCAGCAATTTTTTTCAGAATTACCAAAAAGCTACCATTGGCAATGTAAAGGAGTAAGATGGAGCACTTGTCCAGAATAAACCAGAACTGCCTAATCCCTAAAACCCCTTACATTTTGGGTTCCATTAGCCAGGTCAGATAATTCCCCATTCTTCTGTTTGGACACATCTCAGAACCTCAGTTCTGATTGTTGTTCTTTGCCACGCCACAGCTCTGTGCCATACATGATTTCACGGTTCTTTTCCAGTAATTAACATAATACCAAAGGGCAAGGAGGGTTTGTGGCTGAAAATTAATGCTATAGCAAAGGCCCATTAATCACGGCTTTCTACAAGCCAAATTAACTACAGAAGGTAGTGCTGATAACATGACAAAAATTAACTACAGAAAGCTGCTAAAAATATGTAAATACAACCTAAGCCTTTGGAATTTTTGCCTTAAAAAGATTTTAAAAGAACAAAACAATTATTTTGGTTATAGAAAACAACTTGTCAAGTTTTTTTTCTTTGCAGTATTAGAAACAGAAGATCAGCCCAACAACATCTTAGTGGATTTTATTTTCTGTTTATTGGTTTATACCCAGGATCTAATCTGTGAAGGAAAAAAAAAGCTTTCATTTCTGATGTAATCCTGTTGCCTACAGATGTGCATTTATTAAAGCACAATTATTAACTGCTAGACATACGAAGGTAGAGGAGGAAAAAACACTTTTCCAATATAATTAAATGCACTACTTTTCAGTTAAAAATCACAATGTCCTTAACATTTGACAGCAGTTTGTATCTTCTGAATAATGGAAAGTTTCATTTTTGGGGTTTCATGCTAAAAAAAATGCTAAAAACTTTTGACCGTAATTCAGAAATCACTGAAGTCAACGGAAAGACTTGGACTTTGGATCACGTTGCAACTATTCCCAGAAGTATCCCTCTTCCTGAGGTGGAAGAAAGCAACCACCATGTATAAAATTTACTTAAAAGAGTGTGTTTATCTCTGAAAAGAAACCACATGAGGCACAAAGGACCTTTCATTTGCAATTTCATGTTTACAGGAATTTCATGTAGTAACTAAATAAACCAAATCATTTCATCAAGTGGAAGATAAAAGCTTATTCTCCCAGGAAGTCAATTAACAGTTCCAAGGACTTTGTGTAGGATTCATCTGCCATAGCTTACATGTCTGAGATTTAAGTGTCTAAATCTTTAGGGTCAAAGAGAAGCAGCCACCTCCGAGAAGTTACTTATCTTATCCTACAGTAGACACAGCAGTCAGCACTATATGCTGGAGATGCCTAATTCTCTATCTGGGAGCTGAAGATGAGTATTTCAATTTTCAGATACAACTTCAGGTCTATGCAACTGGGCTTGATGAGTCTCCCTGTAAGAGTGAGCACTGATGCTTAGATCAATAAACCATACAAGAATATATCAGCCAAAAGACAACAGATCTGTGCTTTTCATCAGCACACAAAGTGAAAAAGTGATTCAGCTCAAAACCTAAAAAAAACACTTGGATGCTCCCTATTAGAAAGATTTTCTACAGAACATTTTTACTTTCAGAGTGAAACTCAGTAAAAGTCAATTCTCCACTGAAATTAATTTCATTGTGAAAGAAAACAAACTAACTGGAGATACTTAATTAAAAACCCAGTGTTTCTTCAAGTCTTCAGACATGTTAGCTTAAAGCTAATTTCTTAAGTGGACCAAAACATTATTTATAATTTTTTTTTTCAAATTTAAAAAAAAGTTTTGACATGAAAGTTTCTGAAATCCAAAGCAGATACTCTCTGCATGTGTATGGGGGTGTGTGAGAGAGAGGGAGAGCGAGATAGTCCATCTGCCTTACCAAAAATTAAGCAAGAGATTCAAATCAGGCCCTGATATGTGAGGCAAAAACAGATGTTTCAACCCACAAAAAGCTTTTCATAAAATGCTTGAGGTTTTGTTTTTCTTCCAATGAAAAAATGAAAATAAATAGTCATATTTTGAGATTTTTGGGGGGTAAACAGAATCCACCAGAAAGACTTTTTTTAGCCCCAATTGTTCTGGTTATATCACAGGCACTTAGATCCTCACAACCACAGGAATGGTGAACGGTGGAGACAACCAACCGTCACTGGAACCAGTGCATCATTTAACGACACTTTTTGCCCAGGGTTATCAAATCCAAACAGTGAAAGGAGGAGGAGGAAGGGGGAAACAGCCTGGCAGAGCCTTCCATCTCTCACCCTGGTGCGAATGCAGAACAGCTCTACTGCCCTCAGAAACATTCCTCTGGATTTACACTAGAGTAAATTAGAGAAGAATTCATTGCAATAATATAAAACTGTTTACAGTTTTAATAGAAAAGAAGGTTAAAAATACAAATGGAGCAGTGAAGCATCTTTTTCACATTACCAGTGTTTTTAAAACTTTATCAGACTCAAATTTAGCTTTTTAATGTAGGTCAGAATCAGAACCAGGTTTCAGTTTCACCAACCCACCCATGTTTTGTGCTTTCTGCTACAAAGAGGGGTAAGTTTATTAAATCAAAGTTTGTGGAACTGGAATCTATAAACCCAAACTTACATATCCTGGTCATTGTTCAGTGTTGGTTTGTTTTGTGATGATTTAGAATCACCACAAGGCAAAACAGCATCTGAAAAGAAACACTGGGGAGAAGGCGAAAAAAAGGGAAGAACTTCTTAGTACACTCAAAAGCTTCAGGAGGAGAAATGTGTAGAAATTTATCTAACTCAGAGGGAGCTTATTAGTCCTTGGAGAAGGGAACACAAGTGCTATATTCCTGTAGAATTTGGAGGTGACTGAATAACCTCATGCTGGACCAAATACAGGCCCATTAAAATCTCTGGGAATCTCTCCATTGACTACAATAGGCTTTGGATCAGGTCTCTTTTCCCTTTTTAGGCAAGGCAACACAAGATGGGGTGAAATCCTATCCCCACTGAAGTCAACGGGAGTTTTGCCACTGACTTCATTTGGACCAGGATTTCGCTCCTCCTCTGTTATCAGAATATAAAGTGTGTTTTCCGGATCTAATCTTCTGGATGTAAAAGACGACAGGAAGAAAAAAACTGCAAAACACAGAATATATTATGAAATGACAATATTACCATGTTTCCAAGTGGCGTGAGATATTCAAAAGAAAAATGGCCACGGAACGTGAGGCAGCACGAGTACATACGAGAGGCCTAATTACCCAAACCACCTGCCAATACTTCTTCATATTGCAAACTCTGGCATAGAAATTTTGTGGCAAATAAAAAAACAGGAGTCACATTTCTAGAAAGACTGACACACCTACCCAGTCCTGCGGCATTTCTGTGGTTGGTTATCTTGTTAAAGTTCTTATCTTTAAGATATCTTTAAGTATCTTGCATTAAAGCACAAAAGATCTCAGAAACAAAACGTTTGTGTCTGATTTTCCGCACTTGATCTTCACTCTCCATGCCCAAATAAAAAAAATAAAATCCTCCAACCAAAGCCCATCCAGCTTTGCCAGTTGTTCGGTCTCGTGCTTTTGGGGGGTGATGGTAGGGCTGCGTGTCTTTCAGAGCTGCCCTTGCAGTGGCTCATGGCAGGGCCACGTCGCCGCCGGCCTGGGACGAGGGACACGGGGAGGGGGGGCACGTCTTTCGGAGCTCGCCCCCCGCCAGCGTAAGACTCTTGTGAACGCATGGCCCCGGGTGGGACCCGGCGCCTCTGTGACGAGACGAGGAGGTGCAGCAGTGCCTGCTCTGGAGGACACCTCCCTCCACCTCCCGAATGAGTTTGAACCTGACCTGCTCGCTCACCAGGAGCCAACCCGGGAAACACCCTGGAAAGCAAAAAAGGCACGAAGCGAATCGAAACATCTGAATTCCCTGGCGGTCCAGAGGCAGGCACACGACGAAGGAAACAACAAGGAGTGCCGTCTTTTTCAGCAGGGATTGCAGATCAGAGCCTCGAGACTGGGCCCCAGATGAGAGCGGCAGGATGCAGCTGACGATGTACTGACTCATGCATCCACTGACAAGTAGCAGTATTAAAACAGGGCGTAAAGATGCCACAGCTCTGCGTGAGTGATCCGTCAGCCAAGGCAGACACAAGCAAGAGCGTCTGCAAAGCCAGCGGTTTCAGCTGGTACAGCACGAGCCTAGAGCAGACGCCGGGCTGTGTTGAGACCGAGGCTGTCTCCATACCACTGAAATAAATGAGGGCTTTGTCTCCCCCCACCAAACCGTGCCTAGAAGAGGCGGCTGGCACACGCCAGGGACCATGCTGGCAGTTTCATGGAGGGGGCTCGCTCTGAACTGGACGGTCTCAGCCCCCCGAAGCCCTCCTGACCCCCTCCCAGGCCTCACCCCGTGCTGCTGTCACCAAAGCGAATGGCAAGGCCTGAGGCTAAGGGCCAAAGAAGCATAAACGGGGACAGCAATAAGGCTCCCCGAGGTGCAGAGCACAAGAAACTCCCTGAAGGCACTCTGGGAGACACTGAGCAAAATCGGGAGGAGAGCAGAGTGGAGAGGCCAAAACAAAACAAAACATGAGGCAAGAGGGGAGGGATGTGAAGCCCAAGAGGTAGCCTGGGGGCACGCTGCAAGGTGTGCTAAAACCAGAGTGGCTTTGAAGTGATTTCAGGGATCGAGAGCAAGCCCAGGGAGTCCCACGGGTGCAGCGGCGACTTAGCTGGTTTGCTGTGTCGCCCTGGACCCTCAGGGCTCACAGCAAAGCCGGACTGAAAAAATCCACAGGGGAAAAAGCATTAAACATTTCAATCTGAGATGGCAAGTGGCACTAGGACAGGCCACATCAAAATGAAAAAGGGGACAAACTATACTACTTGTCAGAGTTATGTCTTCACAAAAGAACAGCCAATGGTTTAAACACCAGGGGCCAGAATATCAGGGGCAGGCTTCAGACACTGCCAGCAGCCAGATGACAGCAGACACAGTTTTGCAAGTGCTTTAAAGTGCATGGAGTATTTAAGTCCCCAGGCTTAAGCATGATGTCCTGCAGCACCTCAGTTAGGAACAACACAGGGGTAGACCAGACCCAGCTGGAGCGGGAAGGGAGCCAGGCAGCACAGGGGACTGCTGAGAACATCGCCGGCTCCTGGTCCCCTGCCCGCCGCACCAGCAGGCACAACGCAGAGCCCGCGGCGAGCCTTGTCCTCGCCTGAGAGCAGGACGGGCGAGCAGGCCGCATCGCCTTTCTCCCAGCAGCTCCAAAGCCAGGTAAGACGTAGACACCCGGGTCACAGAGCTGGGCCGTGCCTCCCACCAGTCCCGCGCCCCAGCGAAGGGGATGCGAGCTGATGCACGAGCATCCGAGGGACACGGGCGGCTGCACAAGCCCATCCGAGGACGAAGCAGCATGCACAGCGGTTTGCCAGTATCACTAGTTGTGGATTGACAAATATGCAGGCCAGCCTGAAAGCTTTTCCCCCACACACACACTTTTTTCCTGGATGTGATTTTGGCAGCTCGTTCCCTGGTAATCAGATCTCTTAGTCACCATCTGTCACTATTAAGCCAGTGTTCTTTCACACTGTCATTGCATCCCATATGTAAAGTTACTCCTAAAAGCTGCCTTTGATAATTGCTTTTTCATCTTTGTATCGGGCAATCATTAAAGACACAGGCACAAGTGAAACAATAGTCTGTTAGGATTTCTTTCTGACGCACTCACGTGGATGCGATCCAGTTGGCCATTCACAGTATTTTAAAGACAGTGTATATTTACCCACTCAGCTCAGCTCCAAGGTAAGCACCTACGCTCATTGCTAGAGTGGTGACAGGCTTTATTTACTTTTGCTGTAATGAAGTGAATTCTGCCATAAAAATGACTTTTGTTAACTACAGGGGTATGCACAGGAGAAAGATCGACACTGTAGAGGAGGACTGTGGATCACAGGAATCTGCTACAGGGATCATGATATGGCAGCAAAAGAGCAGGGGAAAAAAAACCACTCTAAATCCATGCTAAAAATAGTAATGCTTTGGGTTAAACATAGCAGGATTGCCTCCACACATGCTTTGGTAAGAACCCTACGCAACGTGTCCAGCTCTGGAATTCACGTTTTAAAACAGACCAAAAGTTGAAAAGGTTCTGGAAAACACATCTTCTAACAAGGGATGTAAAGAATTCAATCACTTTAGGCCCTCAAAGAAACAGAGACTGGTTTTTAAAGCTTCTGAAGCGGAGAGGCATGATATGAGCAACCCCTTAACTCTATCAGAGAAAGGCCCTACAAGATCAGTTGACTGAAAGTGCAAAGTAGAAAAATGTAAACTGAAAATAGGACATAAATTCCTTACAGTGAGAGAGTAATTAATCACTGGAACATATTACCCAGGGAGGTGGTAAATTCATCATCACTTGGAACCTTTAAATGCAGATTGGATGTTTAAGTGACATGGTCTAGTAGTTCAACAGCAAGTTAGCAGCTACGGTATCATTCACTTATCTAAGTGTAAAATAATTCCAGTTCCCTGTGCTACAAAACTGCTGCCTGGAATTAGGTGGCCCTTGTCACACAGTAGGTCAGACAAATTTGGACAATGGCCTCTTTCTGCCCCAAAATCTATGAACCCCACATCTCATTAACCTGTGAGCATTGAAATTGTTTTGTTTGTCAATTCATATCTAACTTGGTTATGTTACATATCGTGCACCTTTAATATGGTACAGCTATGCTGTGAGAAAAGTTTGCAGGTAAAGAGAAACAAGAAAAGAAAATGCATATGTGCAGGCAGCATAGTTAATTTGCAACAATTTGAACTCTGGAATGTTGTACCTCCTGAGTGCCTGCTACTCAGTCTTAGCACTTCAATAATTAATTATAGGAAGTTTTTGCTTACTTTATTTTTTAAACCTATGAATCATTTGTTGGTGAATTCATAAATCTCACTGCTTCAGACGGTAGAATATAAAGGTTTCTGTACTTCGTTAATCAGAAAGACCCAACAGGCTTAACAGAGACATCTTAAATTTAGCTTCCCCTAGTTGACTGAGTACATTGCCTTAAATGGGAATTTTCAGTCTGTGGAGCTGCAGTCCCTATTGACCACACGAGAAGAAAGTAATTTTATAATGGAAGTATTGCTGGATAACATTATCAGATAAGTCAGATAATATTATAAGATAAATCAGATAAATAAATTACCTCAGATCTCTGATAGCTCATGATGGAGTTTGGATATGTCAGAAATGCAGGATCCTGAACATCGATGGGTCAACAAAATGAGCAAGGTCCAAAGGATGTTTCTGAGGAGAGAGAGCAGAAGGCTGTGAGACACCGGAAATGTCAAAGGAAAAAAGGGAATGACAAAGCAGCTGCCTGTTAAAGGGAAACTAATCCATGAGGTATTTGCCTGTGGTAACTCTTTATGATGGATAAAGGTGAATTGAATTCTGAACAGTAAAACAATACTTAATCAGGAACTGCAAGTGATGACCAGTTTCTATTTATTTCATGTAGGCAAACACAGTACAGTCCAAATAGCAGAAACACTTGAGTATTTCCAAACAGATATATCTGACATTGGGAAAATTGTAAGAGAAATTTGCCAATAGGAAAAGCATAGACAAAAAATAAGAAAGACAATGGAGAGTTCTTCAAGAACTTGTTAGATGAACAGAAAGTTTATGACCAACAAAAAAGAACAACATTTCCTGAAAGCTTGCCTCAGTTCAGTAATATACTGAATGCTTGGAATTTCAGAAGTGTTATTCAAGAAATGGGAAAAGATATCAAGCACAGACCAAACCATACAGATTAGCAGTTGTAACGAGTAGAAGGTGTGCGAAAAGGGCAAAAGGTCCTAAAGGAAAAAGTCATGGTTGGAAAACTAGTTGTCAGAAGAAAGTTACATGTATTGACATCAAAGAAAATGAAGGCAAATTTCTGACTCACAAAGGCAAAATTCTCAATAGCAATAATGAAAACAAAGAAAAATTAAGTAAATATCTGTTTTCAGTTTGACCATGATATGTTTTAATCACCTAAGCATGATTAGAAAATTTTTATTTCAAAGAGGGGAAAAAAAGGTGTCCAAAAAAAGGAGTTAGATAATATCTACTAAAGATGCATGTTTTAAAACCATCAGCCTGGATAACTTGAACCCAGGAGTCCTAAAGGACTTGCCTAAAGAAATCACTGCTCACTTGTTGCTTATTTTTACTAAATCCCAGAATACCAAAGAAGTCTGAAAACATCAGATGAATGATCACCTTGTGCAAACATTTGAGAGGGGCAAACTGTACCTACCAGAGTTACAATACTGATTACCCTGACATCAACCTCAAACCAAAGAATAAAAATGCACATATGGAATTCAACTGATAACAAAATAAAGGAGAATAACATAATGAATACCAGACAACATGAAATGCTTTATGGAAAATAGTGTTGCTTAAACAAACTTGAGTTCATTCTCGAAGAAGTTTTTTTTGGATAAATGTAACTATGTAAATGTAATAAAATTTTATAGGGTGTTTGACTTGGTACCACACAACATTCTGATATAAAAATCAGTAGTATATAGTACTAAGAAACTGCATAAAAAGTATGTTGAGAATTAGCTAACTGATATACCTCAAAGCATTTGTAAGTAATGTCACTAAATCAGGCTGTTTCTAGGAGGGTCACAAAATGATGGCTATAAACCTGAGACTTACACCATACCATCCTCAAGTATTTGAAAGGAAATATAAAATTATTGCTGGTAATTTTTGTGGATGATGTAAAGAAAGTTGGAATGGCAGACAAAAGTGGGGAGAGGATAACCAGAGTGAACTGAACTGCTAGGTAATCTGGGTCTACTCAAAGAAAAGGCTTTTCATAAATTCACGTGTCTAAGGAGAAAAAAAAATGGGCTATTCCTATAAAACAGGAATGGTCTGCTGGAAAGCAGCAGTTCTGAGATGGATTTTAAAGCTGGAATGGGCCAGGTTGAGGTCCCAGCACCAAGCTGTGGCAAAAAGTGCTGCTGCAACCCTGAGAAACCTGTTAAGGCAATGTTTTCTAAAATTAAATTCCTCCTGTTTCTTTGGTGGGGCCAAAGCCACTACCCTGAATAAAATTCTGACATTTTAAAGAACATTGCAGTACCCTTTTCTGCACTCCTCCCATGCCAAACCAGCACAGGCACAGACTGAAGAACTCAACTCCATATACCATCAAGATAGCATTAACAATCATTCAAGTTGTGGTAATTTGATGACAGTATACCACAACCTTATGACAATAATGGAATGGATTTCAAAAGTGACCCTTAGTCTCCCAGAATACACAAGGACAACTATTGTCAATAACCAAAACAAGACAAATTTTTAGTTAAGTATTTAATTAATTTTAATGTTTAGATAGACCAAACAACAGAAGAAGCAACACATGAAAAAGATTAACTCCCTGAAAGTAAAGTTTAGACACTTTACTGCTATCTGTGATTCGGCCAATCATGACTTTTGGGCTCAGAAATGGGTTAACTGAATTATACGTAAAGAGGCCAAACTAGATGATCTCATGGTCTCTACTGACTTTAAACACTATGGAAAAGGACTTTGTGATTGGAATGAGATGTTCTCAGATGGTTAATCTCAAATTAAGACATTAAAAACACATCACTGGAGAGGTTTTAATAAACACATGAAAATCTGCTGAATTTAAACTTTTGTAACTTCAAAATTACTGATCCAAATTTCTTAGATTTTTGTAAGTTTATATTATATTTCCTTTGAGGCAGAATTATTTCTTGCCTATCTATAAAATATCTCTTGCTGAAGCTACTTGGAATTTTCCTTTCTCACCATGGAAAATTCTGACTTTTCATCAAAAAATGAAAAATGAAAAAAATTCCACTTTCAGCCAAAATGCTACTTTTCACGGCAACTTTTTCCCAAGCGTGATCATTTTTTCACCAAAATAAGTTGCTCTGTCAAAAGCAAAACTTTCATCCAAAAAGAATTTTGTCAAAAAATTTTTAACCCACATTATCTACAATACTGGTGGTGCTATAAATAAACAGACCAAAAACACATTCACTTTAATCCATTACATGCCAGATAAAATAAATTATTCCAGCACTTTACCCTGAAGCTTAAATTTGAGCTGTGTGGGATGGTTTAAAAAAAATAAAGGTTATCTCTGGTTTGTATTCTGTAGCTATGAAACTGGATCACCTTTTTGTCTCCTGTCTGTCTACAGTGGTGATTGACATTTGGACTTAGGCTTCATCTAAAAAAAAAAGTAAATGTGATTTGTTTCCTACACATGGAAAAGCTAAATAATCTAAGTGCGCAGATTTCAGTTCTGATATCGCGCCACTGTTGATGGGTTTCCGGAGTAGCCAGAAGGAGATTGGAAGCTGTATCCCATGCCATGTGGGTGACCGCACAACTTGGTGCCAGAGGCTACCCTTGCAGGCACTGACATCAAATGCATTCACTGGGTCAGGTTGTTACAAAATATACTGCAGGTTAAAAGTATCTAGAGTCACCTACAGTATGGAAAGAACTGGACTAAATTCCTCCACACCACTTTCCAACTTTGATTTCTAATTATCTTGCTTTGACTAATTTGTGTCAGAATTCATGTTATTCACTCTGTCATCAGTCTTCCATTTCAGTCGCTGATGAATCAATTGCACTTTTATTCTGCAGATCATCTGGTGACAGCACAGTATATTTCCAGACCAAACTGTTTATAATCATAAATTTTACTCCTGCTAAACAATACAGGTTTCCTCATGGCCTTTTCCTCTATGTAACAAAAGCCTTTTTACTGAAAGAGTGGCAAGAATTTTCTAGGACAACAGCTCCCTATCTTAAGGTCATACATTTTAGCTACGCAAGTTAAAAAAAAAGCACACAGGTCACGTGCAGCATAGTTCAGTGCACAGAACCGTCACTTGACCATCATCCCTCCAAACCAATGTGGAACCCACTTTTTGTTCCTACAGGACAAAAGTCAGTGCCAGTCTGAGAGTGATAGACAAATTGTTCCAGGCTCCAAGAAAAACCCACAGGAAAAAAAGAATGAGAACCACATGTAGACAACTCCAAAATAACATGCAGGAGGATAAAGTGCTGTTAGATCTCATTAGATTAGACTATTGCAGTTGGCTAGCAGAAAGGAGAAGAAATTAGGTTTTGCCACTCCTTTAATAATAAATAATAACAATGCTGGTGAAAATCCAGCTCTTTTTCTGAGATTAATTATACCAGAGCACAGTTTGTCCATCAGTGATGTGTGATGTCTGTCAATTTAAAAAAAAAATATCTCTAATTGGCCAGAAATAAATGGGTCTGGGCCCAGGATTTTCAGGGTCTAATGTGAAGAGGTTGAGGGCTGAGCCCTACCTCCAGAGGTAACTCCATGCTGCAGAGGATGGTCATGGCTCTTGTGATGGATGAGGCCAGGCAAGCTCTGAGGGTCTCTGGGACAACTGCACTTCCTGAAGAGGTGGATCTGAGCTCTGTCCTCTTCTTTCTTACCCTCCTTCTCTGGTCTTTTCTACACTATTTCCAAATCTCTCGTATTTTCCAATAGGTGTCCATTACAGGGGATCCATCAGCCTCCATTCTACACTGCAGAAATCATTGAAGTTCTAGACCAGGCTCTTGTTGGCAGCTTTGGCTTTAAGCATTGCCTACCCATAGCTGCAGTTATACATGCAGCACTCCCTGAAGGCAGAGCCCATATCCCACCCACAAAATGAAGCATCCTTGAAAGAGAAAAGAAAATGTTTTGGAGAGGCAACAGAGAAAGGATTTCTGAAAGGAGGAGAAAGTACAAGGGGTGAAATCTTGGCCCTTTCACAGTGGGAGTCTTGCTACTACTTTCAGCTCTTTCCTGCACAGCAGTGAGTAATGCTTACTGAGCCTCTGTCCTTCTGAGGAAGTGGTTGCCCACATATGAGCACTGAAGGACTCAGAAAATCTGGTAGCACTGCTTGTCCCAATTGTTTTTCAAAGTGATAATTAATTCTTCATGAAAGATGACATCCTGAGGACACAGACATCTGTGTCCAAGGACTCCAAACAGTGTGCATGACAGTGACAAGTGACACAGGAGTGTGAACAGTGTGTGGCAGTAAGTAACTGAAGTGTTTAGGACATGGGGTGGCAAAGCAAGCAGCCAAGCTCACAGTGATACACCTAAGCAACCCCACTCCTTCCACACTCCTTGGCCAACAGTGGCTATAGGCCCAGCATAGTCCCCTGAAATTCAGAATGTCAGTGTAAATTCAGAGGAGAAAGCAATCCCAGTCACCAGCCATGAGAGTTCAACAGCTAGGATATAAACCTTAGCATTATCACTGATGTCAGTGCAAAGCCTTGGATAGGTGTTTTCAAGCCAACCGACATCTGTCCTTCACAAGCAACTTTCACTGATGACCCAGTCTCACTGAAACAACGCTCTTCTTGGCTTCTTGGCAGGGTTTTGATTGTTTCAAGAAACCAGGAGAAAGTCCTTAGAGTTTCCTCTGCAGTTATTCACTCTACTGCCAGTTAATGCTCAGTATAAATTGCAGACCTCAAAATTCTGGATGAATCCAAAGACACGAAGTCAAAGTAAGGGGAAAAAAATTGTTCTGGCAACCATCCAGTTACCAATGGAACTGGAGGAAACCCTATCATATGAATCATTTAAAAATAAGATCAGTCTGGACACAGCACTGGAAAATGTACCGTGGGGAACAGACTTGTATTGGCGGGGGAATGAACAGGATGAGCTAATTCTGTAGGTCTCTTCCATCTCTAGTTTCTGAGGGCCCAGTCCTCAAGGAACCTTGCAGGTTGGGCTCATGCCACCTCAGATTGCTTCAAAGAACATTAATACAAGAGCTATGATAAAGCTAGAACCACATTATCACAGTTCTACTGTTCAACTTAACTTTGTAAGCACCTTTGCAAAGGTCTCCCAGGCAATAAGACCTGGTCTAAAAGGTCAGAGTAATTTTGAAAACACTTGATGAAGGGTATTTGAGAAAGCAACTCTTCTTTGACCAAACAGAGGCTCAAGGCTCAAAATCCTGATCTGATACTGTGCCTGTTTGGAGCTGGGATTTTCGTTCAATGTATCATTAGAGACAAGGCCCAGCTGTGAAGCTTGGAGCTGAAGTCAGTCTACTATGGTATCTGTTTACATCCAGAAATTTGGTTTGGGACGTTATCTAGTCAGAATACACTGGCAACCTGCCTCATCCCATTCAAAACAAATGCCCTGAATATTGCTAAGTCCAAACAGCAATAAGAAAACTTTTTGGAGAAGATGATGGAGTAGCAAAAGACTTTGAGCCTTCTTCCTAGTCACCACTTCAATAAACTGAAGTGTCAAGGGATTGCTGTGATCAGTATCAAAACCTCAGATCTGCCCTTCTCTTCTCTGCTCGTTTTCAACTCCCTGCATATAAATTTGACTGGAGAGGTGAGAACAGCCTTTTATCTACAAAAAACATGAAATGAGCTAGGAGATAGGAGTTTTGTGTCTAGTTCTAGTCATCACTCACTTTCTCTCCCAGCTCCTTAACTTCTTTTTGAAACAGCTATAAAGGAAGCAATAACATCTACTTCTTGCAAAATGCTTTTGAATTCTTAACTAACTGGTGCTTTAGCAGTGTGGAGTGCTAGTGCTGCTAGTAAGGAGGAAGCAGAGGAACTGTTGAGGGTGGTGTAAGTGGGTAATGGGACAAAACTAGCAAAGGGATATTTTAGGCTAGAAATCAGGAAAAAATTAACAATGAAGCCCATTAGGCTGTGGAATAGGCTCCCAGAGGGAACTGCTGGCAGCCCCGCCACTTGAGTCATTTCAAATAAGACTGGACAAAGCACTAGAAAATACACTGTAGGGAACAGCCCTGGGCTGACCTTCAGGGAGCGGAGGGGAGGGAGTGGGGGGAAACGGACTGCGTGACCTAACGGGTCTTTTCCATCCTTAACTTCTATGAATCTGTAACTGGCTAGTGAAAGATGTGAGGTAAGGGCAGCCTGCAGTGATTGGCAGACTAAATGAAGGTCAGGAGTAATTTTTTGGATGCCTTGAGCACAGTGCGTGTCCCAAGCACTGACCACACTCACTCGGCATGTTTAGCCACCTGGCAGCTCTGCTGTAGCCAACCCAAATAGTTCATATAAAATTGAAGCAAAATAGCAAACAACCATCATTCTCAGAAATGTTCACTTTTCCTGGGATTTCTTTCTCTCTTTTTTTTCTTTTCTTTCAGACAATCCAAAAACAAGTGATTGAGTTGAGGTACTTGCTGAGTGAACCCAGCCTTGTCAAGGCTGACTGGTGTCTGGTGGAACCATTGTTGGAAACAAATAAGCATTTACAAGAGGAAAGTCCACCCGCTGTATTTCGATGCCAGCTCAGGCTACTATTAGGGCAGCAGACTGCTCCTTGAACTGATAGGCTATCGTAAACACGGCTAGAAAATTACGCTTATCCCCCTGTAGACAGATATACATCACTCTAGACTGTCCATGTTCCCTCCTCTGTGTCTTCTCTTCACAGAGCCCTTGGAAATAAAACTGTATGTTGTAAGCACCTGGAAATCCCTGACTAGATCTCATTCCCCTACACTGCCAAAAACATTCCATCTCCCATGATACCAGTGCTCTCTTCTTCCTGGGGCCAGAGTTTGATGGCAAAACAGTTTACTGATTCATATGTGCTAGTTTTGTGTGTTTTGCTGGTGCACTTGGATTGCCATTCCTGATCTTGCCTTGGCCTCTTCCAGGTTCATCTGCTGGAAGGAGGCAAGATGAGTGTTGGGCGATGCTAACGAAGAGAGCACTCTAACTGGCAAAGGATCTTGGTAAGGCACCAGAGGAAAGATGGGATGAAAACACATGGGCAAGAGCAGGTGGGGGAAGTGGAATCAGCCAATAAAAGAAAAGGAGGCATGACTAATTGGGGTAAGCAGAGAGGAAAGAGCAGATAATTGCCAATTAAAGGAGAATCTAGCGAAGCAGTGAAAAAGCCAGAGGTGTAGAGTTAATGCACAAGTGGTCTCACACAGCTGAAATACAGCTCTTCAGCTTGGGAGGATTTGGTTTACCCTTACTTTGGAAGGTTGCCCAAATTTTTTGCCAATTTTTATGGACTCCAAGCAGTAAAAGCTCACTGTACTGGAAGCATTAGGCGCTCAGGGCATGACCTGACAGACTGCATGATCCCTGTGTACAGCCCTTCAGGCCTTTGGCATATGCTGGAGCTGCTGTGCAGGGAGGCAGACTTCAGGAGGAAGCAGCAACCACGAGCTCTCCCTGGGCAATCTGAGGACAATGAGGAACGCAGCCCCTGCTCCATTCCCCACCAAAAGCAAACACTGCAGCTGGCTCCACATCATCTCAGGAAGCTGAGGTCCCTATCTTTGATAGCCCCTTTCTATGGTCCTCAAATATAGACAGGGCGATGAACGTTGCCCCCTTTGTAAGCCATAAGGTGCTTCCACTGAATTGCAGCCCTCTGAAAGTTTCCTTTTCAGTTACAAGAAGAGGAAAGCAGGGAACAGGGCAGCTTTACTTTCCTCCTTTGCTTACCTGGCAAAGTATCCAAAGGTTTATTTTTCTTACCTGTGGTTTTATTTGTCAGTCCAAGTATATCAAATCAAACATAGGTTTTGGTCAGGACAGATCTTGAAGGGAAAATGATACTTTCTCTCAATATTTTGTACATCAGAAGAAATTAAACAATGGCTGTAATTTCAGTGGTATAAGCAGCAAGTGATGTGGGAAGAGGGATCAGATGATGACAGACAAAATTAATTATGTGCAACAAGACCAATAGACCAGAGGCTGCTACGGGAAAGAATGAGCCAATTTGCACTGCAACCTACATGAAATAGAAAGCATACTCTGCAAATTTAGCAGTGGGAAAAAGTAACATTACCTTTTCATAGATGGATTTTTCAGAAAAAATACATAAAGGGACAGTGTGTCTGAGTCTTGTCCACTACCTGTCAATGTTTTTATTTTAACTATTTCCTTGTCAGAGAGGAGCCAAAACAACTGAAGTCCACATGAAGTCATGACCTAAAGTAAATTTAGTTAATGCCTAAAATTAAAAATGCCAGGTTGGCATACTGTTAGTCCGTTCAATTTATAAAAAAAGAGACCTTTCAGAGTCCCTCACAGAAACAGAGGATGAAGATTCCTGTTTTTGCTTGGGCTTGTCTTTTATACTTATGCCTCTGAAGTACAAAGTACACTTTAAGGGTGAGCACATTCAAACACTGCAGTCAGGTTTATTGCTATTCCCAAGCTTGATCCTCTTTTTGTCAGTCAACATCAATGTCTTTGGCCATACCTCAGAAAGCAACTTACACCTACTTTCACATCAGACATGGTTGGACCACTTGAGCTCAGAGCTCCAGAGAGCTCATTTGGCACCAGTCTTGGCCCTCTTATTAACTTTCCATGTAGTTCCAGCCAGATCACATCATCTCAGTAACCCCCTCTGCAGAAGCAAGGATATGACTCCTTTTGCTCATACCTCTCAGAGCTGCCACAGGCATCTCTAACAACCTTCTCTTCACCAAAAGACCTCCCCTGGACCAAGGCTTCTCAAAAAAGGTCAGACTTTCAGTGGAGAAGACCTCAGGTCCTGTCCCAACCAGCCAGCAGGCCCTCCCTTTGCACGCACCTGCAGTTTGCTGCTCTTGAGCACAGTTTCCAAGCAAGAATCAAATGCTGTTTCTGTCAGGCCAAATGCAGGACATAAGACCAAAAATGAATCTCTGTCTGCCCAACACTTAACACGAAATTCAATTTTAAATTTATTGAATATCAAAAGGTCAAAGGAAGAAGTTGCTAAGCTGTTGCCCACGGTGTTCTCTTTCTACCTGAAGAAAAGGCTTGTAGACATTTTGATAGCAAATCTCCCCATTTTCCTTTTCAATCAACTAAATGTAAGTCTCTTGCTCATCAGTGAACTATGCTGGAGAAGGCTGTTTTGCATTTGATAATGAATTGCATACCATCTCTAGATAGAGATCTTTTGGACTCGTTTTTGGCATCTCTGAGGAAATCTGCTCTCCACCTGCTGCTGTGTCCCTTGCAAACACCATCCCCACAGCATGTTTCACTGTCGTGGGCAGACTCTGCCACCTAGTGCATCCAGATGTGTACTGGCCCCACGGCACACCCAAAACAGCTGGCCAGAGCCCTACTCCTCACCTGGGACAGCCTGATTTCTCCATAATGCACTTTCCTCCAGTCGCTGAAGGAAACACATTGCCACCAGAAGCGGTTTTCCTGAGAGTTGGAGCTCTGCAAATATTCTCCTAGGACCTGGATCAGTTCTCAGAAAAAAGCCATTTTGATTTTCATTTCCATTTAGAAAATGACATCTCTGTATTTCTTTGCTAGTAATAAACCAGGTAAGCAGACACAGGCACATCCTATTTTTTCTCCTATACTTCTTAGGTTATACCCCTTTGCTCTGGCTTGCTCAGTCCAGCATCCAACAAGCAATAGTATTGTCTAGCTTTACGGTCTCTTCTCACCCCCTTATTCTGTGGGGTTTACTCTGCCATGAAATGAATGGTCCTCTGCAAAAAGCTCTCAATGCACTAACTTTGCTTCCAGTCATAGGTCAAGCAGTATGGCTAGTAAAAAAGGAGAGAGTACACAGCCAATGACTCTATTAGAGGTTGTCAACAAACAAAATTGGACTTTGGTGTCTGTGTGTGGCCTGACTCCCCTCCACAAGACTGACCTAATCCTTGTCTGTTACAGAGAACAGACCAACTCTGAAAAATCAGCTCTGGTCCAGTGACAGAGAGGGAATACCAAAGTGGACACAACATATGATATTTGACAAATTCTGTTTATCAAAGCAAAATCCTCCTTTCTTTTAAAAAAAAAAAGTGTATAAACCTTCAGTCCAGGTTTGAAAGTCTTAGCTGTTTCACACTTTCCCCCTCACAGAGCCAACAATCCTGTTTTCCGACAGGACAACCATCAGCATTTTGCACTCTACACTGAACAAATATCCACTTCTTTCCTCATCTCTCATCTCTGGGAGGAAGGTATTTGTTTTCCTCCACAGTAGCAATATAATATATTGCTTCAATCCTTCGTTAGCTGCCTAATCCAATTCATGTCAGCTTTTTCTCTTTTCTTCTGCCCTGTGTTTCTAACCTTGTGTCTAGAGAAAAGCCCTTTTTGCCATCCATTTTTCCAGCAGTCAAGAAGCCTTGCCAAAACTTGCACTTTTCTTCTGCTCCATTTCTTTTTCTCCCACACTTGTGATAGTAAATAGATTCAAACTAGCAAAGCAGTGTACGTTTTTCACAACACTCATTGAAATTACTTACCAAGACCATTGACAAACCCTCCACTAGTTGTGTGTCCTTAATTTAAGATCAGAGCCAAATCACAGCCACAGGTGAGCAGGGCTGAGCTCCGAGCATTAGGAAGGGGAGATCCACAAGCTGCCTTTCTCATGCAGCGTCAGAGAAGAGGGGAGGTCCTTCTGAGCCACAGTGTGGCTGGATGCCGGGGTGATGCCCTGTTCCTGCCCCAAGGCAAGGACTGGGACTTGTGGCGGGGGCACAGCTGGAGTGGGAAGGAGCTCATGCCCTGTCCTGATGCTCCCATCAACAAACACGGAAAGTACTACACCCCAGGTCTCCCCTCCAGCCCCATGCCTGCCTGCAGCCCCCTCCTCATTCATTTGCTTTAGTGTCCTGGGCACAGTAAGACAAATAGGAACTGCACAAGTAGGGGCATGTTTCTAACCCGGGGAGGGGAGGGGCAGCTGCTGTGTGAAGCACAGCTGGGGCAGTGGGGCTCACACCCCTCCAAAGTGGGGGACCTGTAAGGAAAGTCCAGGGGAGATGGTGTCAGACTGCATGAGGGGGAAGCAGCGGGATCCTTATCTCAGGCAACAGACCCCTCAAACTTTCCATGTCTCTCAAATCCCTCCTGCCCCCAACTCAAACCTCTCCCAAAAGCTTCATCACTTCCATCCCCTCTCTGGAAACCATGAGCTTTCTTCTCCATCTCCTACCTACTCTATCTTCTACTTCAAACCACCTGGCCCTGTGGCCTCCTCCTGAATCATACACCTGCCAAAAAATAACCTTAATCAGCTCCATATCTTCTCTGCAGTCCTCCGTGATTTTTCCTAAGCCTGTTTGATACTCATGGTCTTCAAAAGCTCTCTGATCTCACACTTGCCTACTGGAGTCCTCCTGACCTGTCCCAGCATCCTCACCCTCATCTCCTGAAATCTCCTGGCCCCTTCCAGCCCTACTCTTCTCACAACCCCTTCTGCTGCTGCCCTGAAATGAAATTTTGCCTACACTGCCGAAAAGTCTTCAGCCATCTCTGATCATGATGGAAAACTTTCTTCAAGTACTCTCTCTCCCAGGTGCAGGAAATCCTGTGAGGGGCTATTCAGTGACCTCTGTAATGAAATAGGTCAGATTAGATAACCACAATAAGCTTTCCTGGCCCTAAAGGCCTCTTGCAAAACAAATTGCATGATCATGCACATGTAACAACATGGATTAATAATGACATTCAGGGAGGTCAAACCCCATGTTCCTAAAGCCCCTGAAACTATGGATGCCAACAGCAGAGTCTAATGTAGCGTGCAAATCTAGACCTATAGATCTAAAGATGGAGGAAAATGAGCCTAAGTACAAAGGAACAATCTATGTAGCCCTGATAATACCAGCATTACACCATGTAATTTGTTTTGTATTATTAGACAAGTTACATAGACATCCCGTATTCCCCAGTTTGAACTAGCAAAATGCCAATGGACAAGGAAAAAAAACACAAAAGTTTATTTTTGTAGGAATAATGCGATGACACATTTTCAGCAATATATACTATATTGTCAAGCCCTCATTAGACGAGCCAAATATTTTTGTGTAATTTCTGCAATAAAATATGAAAGCATCAACGTTCAGACAGAGAGGCTGGCTTTTGTTAAAGTGGGGCTCCAAGAATAACAGCTTGTGAGTTACCAACACCATTGTTTGGGGGAAGAAAGTTGCTTGATATTAACAAATTCATTAAGCCAAACCTGACATGCCTGTTAAAGCAGCCATTAGCAGTCTCAGTCTTTATGGACTTGTGTCCCAGACAATGCCAGTCATGGGTCTTGTGTCAAGTGCTGTGACAGAGTAACCTACAACCGCTGGGGCACAGATGCATTCTCCAGCAGATGTTAATGATGATTTATGACTCACATTTCTTCCGTGTACTATGGCTTGTGCTACATGCTTGCAAGAGTCATTTCACTCATCCATAATAGTAGTGAAATGGAACTGCCTCTAAGGAAAAAAGCAAGTGAGGGTTGGAGGTGTTATGGCAGCACCATGCAGGTGTCTAGAACAGGGAGTGAGCAAGATTTTCTTCTGCTAAGGCCCACTTCAACAGAGAGTCTTTCAGCCTCTCCATAATTTATTCCCTGATCACCCATCCAAAGTTATCAGCCTGGTGGACTCTGCTCTGGACCCCCAGAGCACATAAACACTGCCTTTCTCAGACAGGGAGCATGCACAGAGACAGGGGAAGAGCCCAGACCTAAGTGCAGCCCAGGGCCTCAGCACATGGCAAAACTTTTTTCTTTCTCCAATAGAAGCTGCCAAGAGGATTTAGGAAGATGGATAGTAATTTGCCCAGGAGAAATTTGGGAAAGACGCCAGTGTAAGCATTCCAACCCCTCTGATAAACTTCATATGATATTACAGCTTTAGGTACATGGTATCAGCATCTGACTACACAAGTGCAAGGTTTATTTATTTGTTGCTTGGTCTGGGGTCTTTTCATCTGAAGGTCAGTTTCTCCTTCTCCACAGCATCCAATATCTTAGAGAGATTTGATCCCAGATAACATGAGGAAAAAAATGGCTTCCACAGAATCATCAAGGCAAATTACAGCAAAACATGTGGGAATCCATATTTGAAAGAATTACACTGATGAACATTCATTTTACTTGTCACATACTCCTTTTCCAAAGGAATTGCTTTGGTCTTCCACTTCAGCTGAAACTCCCATGAGCACAGGGCACTTCCCTGTGTAAGGCAGTCACATCAAACAATGAGATTTGGATCTGGAAGGTCATGAACTTGAGTCAACGTCAAAATACGACACTACTACAGTGGAAATGCTCTTCCCATTCCTTAAAAATTTTTAGGAACATTAACAGATATAAAGCCATTAAGAAATCAAAGCTTTTACTGATACGTCTAATGAAAGCAAACCGTTGAAGGCTCAGGTTCACCCAGATTTAGCCCAGTTCACCAAGAAATCTTTCTTGAAGCTCAAATAAATCTGTTTTAGACAAGGATCATGTTAATTTTCACCTTCTTACTTGTCCACACACATTTAATTTCTCTTGGAAATGACATCTCATTGTCAAAAAAGATCCCATGAGTATTGTAGAGATGTGCGACTCCCGTCACAGATAACCGACATCCTACAACACCATTTATGGAGCACTGTCATCTGGAAAATGTTTCTTCCCTGATGTAATTTATAGCTTATATAGAAGAAAAATATCAAGTTTGGAGTGACGGAGACTTTTAAGTAAGAAAGAAACTCAAGGTTCACTTTAATCCCTAGGTCCTTGGAAAACTCAGCTGCCAAATATCTGTCCTACCCAACAAAGAAAGCCAAAGAAGCCTTACTCCTACATGTCACTGTCTTTTACCAGTCAAACAGAGCTAAGCTTTAGCTGGATTAAAGCAAAACGGTACAAACCACCAGAGACATATTATCAAACAAACCCTTAGACAGCATGGAGACTACCATGGCAGGATCAGATAGGAAAGACAGATCAGTGTATTATGTTTTTGTGTAACCAAAGAGTAGTACGAAGTAGCAGCAAATCATCTGTGTTATTCCTCCACCCTCCTCAGGGAATGCATGGTCTGATGAATCCAAATCCACTTCTCCTGCAGATCTTTCAAACAGCCAGAGAAAAACCTGCTTCCCTCTTGCTCTGTCGCCAGTGACATAACCTGACACCAAAGCACCCACTCCCCCAGCATCCTGCGGTCACGGCAGTAGATAAGAAACAGGAACAGGATGCAGGTATCTGTCATATTAAGCTTGTCTTATACCAAAACTGCTTGATAACCTATGTGATGTCCCTGTGAAGTATATACAGATCCTAGTGTCCACAAAAAATCAGTACTGTGTTTACAATTTCTGCTGTCACTGTCAAACGAATGACATGGGACCAAAGACCAAACCGCAGTAGCCACCATTAAAATCCATTATATTTTTTCATTAAATGCTCTTTTGCAACTGAGAACAGATAGAAGAGTAGATAATGAGCTGCAGTCCCTTACGCTAAATAACATTATATTGGCAAAATATTGGCATGGAAAGAAGCTCATGCTACCACTGCTCCTTTATTGCACTTGTTCTGTGTGTTTTTTAGAGCTTATGGCACACAGGATGCTTGTTCTAGCATACCTCACTAGCATAAGTTCACGCAAAAGAACACTATCAGTTACAGTCATACCAGAAGACAAACGAACAAATTAATTGCGTAATAAGGAAGCTTGTTATGAAAGGACTGAAGACGATGCTCTAGAACTTCTCAAGGGCATGCGATTTGTAGCAATGAGCTGAAACAGCCCCAGAAAATTCTGTTGTTTGGAAATGTGGGTAGAGCTCCTTGTTTGTCTCCCACTTTACTGAATCCCTCCATTTACTCACTCTCTCTGCTTTCGGTCCCACGTGTAGCCGCTGAGTTCTGGCACTCTGTCCAAGACTCCCCATCCTGGGAATACCAACCCAATTGGTTCTGGAATCAGAATGACCACACGGCACTTATAACATTTCCAGACAGACATAAATACACAGATTAGTCTTTTCTGCATTTTTCCTCATAAAAACAACAGCAGCTTCGAAGTGCATTGGCACAAGCACTGAGATTAAGTATTGCAACCTGCTATTGTTGGCAGGGTTGCTCTGGCTTCTTCTGCTTTCCCCACCTCCTTGTAATCCTCTCTTCTCTTGGAGAGTAGTTAAATGCTATGTCCATTCATGTCACCACGGAGTAGTCTTGGCAGATGCATGCCCCAAGGCTGGGATGTTTTTACGAGAACCGTTTTCATATTTCACTGTTTGCCTGGCTGATCCTTTATCTGTTCTAGCAGTTATACAACTAAACATACTGAACCCTCTGTCAGATGATTACATATTCCATGCTGAATTGCAGGATATGGAAATACTGCCAAACGCAGTCCTGGTCTAACTGTCGACTTCAGTGCAGAGCTCAGAATTAATTCAGCCCTTAAACTCCTTCACATTGGTCTTTGAGAATAAATAGAAGCAAATCATCAGTAGCATGTCTTGCATTTGATGCATCCATGCCTTTCTAGACCCCAAGGCTCCTGTGGATACCCTCGAGGTCTGAGTGACAGGCTTGTATATACTACCCCTCTGCATTTTTAGGATGTTAGAATCCCCCAATTTAAAGCTGAAAACGTTTGAACCTAGAAGCAATGGTTGTCAGGCTCCTGATGAAAAAGGAAAGGTGACAGTGCATGGAGACCTTCCGTTCGCTCTCCACTGTTGACTGGGCAGAGCCAGGAGGGAGGTGGAGGTGAGGGAGGCAGGAGCAGAGAGGAGCTCCTTTCCCTTCTCCACTTGACAGCAGCCTCCCTGCTCCCAGCTACGCAGCGAGAGCTCTCCATCCCGGCAGCAGCTGCCTGCAAACGGTCATCTGCTTTTTGTAGAAAAATGCAGGGGATTTTTCAGGTTGCTTTTAAACATCCCCAAGCCCAAGGAAAACATGGGGTGGTGATTTCTGCAGTTTTCATTACTTTTTAAACTCATGATTCCCTAGAGAACTGTTTCAGGAGAAAAATGTTAGTCTGATCTATTCCCGTATCATTCAGCTATTGCTACTGTACCAAACCATTAATACAGCTTGAGGGTCTGGTTTGCAGATGATCAGAAGTGAATCAGAAGACAGATGATTACAGCAAGAGTTCAGGAAGGGATTTTCTCCACAGGAGAATCCTAAGAGAGAACGGACATGTGGAAAGAAGGAAAAGCAAAAGTACTGTTCATGTTTCAAAAACAGTTATCAAAATGTTCTGTACCTTGGATTTCAAGGTGTTTTCAAAGAGTCTCTGAGTCCTCCTACCAACATTGCTACCTGGACATCTCCCAGCCATTTTAGCCAGTTTTATCGTGTGTTTACCTGCTGTTTTCAGTGCTGTTACTCTGATCGCAGCTGCTACATGCAACAGCATTCTTTTGTATCAAATGCCTGCAAGGTTTAAATAAACCTTTATTCATGTGTTTTGACACAAATGGCAGACCCATGTCCTACCAGTGAACAAAACAATGTAAAAGAGGCTTAAGCAAGGGAAAACATGATCATAAATAGGAGAGCACTTCAAAAGTATCACAGAGAGTGGCTGAATAACTGTCCTTAGCATCCCTGGGTGACTCACAAATCGAACTGCTGAAAAAAAAAAAAAGACAGGTCCTGCTAACATCAGTGTTTCAGTTCCTCAGTCCCCAAAGATGGGGGACCACACAATGGTTCCTCTCCTCAAATAATTTTTCCCCTGCATGACTTCTGTCCAGCCCCTCACTATCCTGGCTTCTCTGGACCCTAACAATAATTTCTGTGCACAGCAGATTTAATGAGGACTGCATGTTGCTGGCTATTTAGTTTGCTGTAGCTATAATTAGACAGCTGACAAAGACTGGCTTGTTGTGTGCTCTTTTTTTCTGTGATTACATATCATATTTGGTCTATGTGCAAGACGAAAGATGATTTTTCTTCTTTGTCACTCTCCAAACTCCTCAAGGGAGTTGATAACTATATTGGCTGCTTTCTGCCACTTACCTCACTACTAGTAATAAGATATTGTCATCATTACTAAGCTGATAAGTGTGTTGAAGTCAAGGAATTCAGTCAGCCTCCTACCTATGCCAGTGTTTTTCCCCCTTTTTGCAAAAGTGTTCCCTTTTTGGGGAAAAAAACTGATAAACAAATATTTTAATTTTGGAATGTTAGGCTGCTTGTTTCATGGTAATAGCTGGTGGGACTGCATCTCCCAGTGCACTGTGATGTCCTCCCATGGCAAAGGCAAGCAGTGCAAAGTGGGAACCCTGTGGCTATAGCAAGACACAGAGATGGGTGTCAGGCCCATATGAGAAATTGAGGACATGAAGATGGCCTGAAATGGTACTTTCTAATGATGTTTTTCACCTACAATATTTCCTGGTTTTACTCAAATCTTTGCATTTTTCATACAGAAGACTCAATCTTCCCATGAAATTAGAGCCTTTTAAGGAAAAAGTCAATGAAAATGTCTTCAAACAGAACACGCTAGCAGAACCTTTGTTAGTTCACTAAAATCAACATATTATCTTCAGTAATCACTGACAGTAATAGCTTAGACTAAAAAACAACCCAGAGCAGATATTTGGAGTCAGAAAACACCATTTCCAGGACAGTTACTTTTCTAACCATAGTTCAGGACCATACCAACAACAACAGGCTTTGAAAACTATCTGCAGAAGTACATAAAGCCATTCTTCATCTTCAGTTCACTGAGAAGAGCTAACAGAGTATCATTATGAAGATAAATGAGTAAAACAAATTCCTGAAAAATAAAGCCCAATTAAAAAAAAAGGCAAGAAAAGACTTTTGATCCCTAGTCTGTGAAATCTCCCAGTGAAGGCAATGGAAATTATATTAGGACAAGGTTTCTATCCTACCAAAAAAGGCCATCAATACAGAGAAAGGTCAGGTGACAGATACTCGTGTTCCTCACAACCTGGAGTTGCTGCAGATCACACCACACCTCTCCAGCCAGAACCTGCCCAGAAAAAGGTGGGCTTTTCCTCCCAGGAGAAGCAGAAATCTTCTGTAAGCTTCTCACCTAGACATATGGACTGAAAAGGTAACATCCCTGTGGACACTAGCCAGAAGTGACGTCATTAACACTAGGCTTTGTTTCATGGCATCAGAGAGGCAGCGCAGGAATGGAAGTGAAGCCTATGAGGAGACACTTTTCAGAGAAGAGGTGCATTGTAATTGCACCATGACCCACCTAACTTCAACTGCTACACATACACTATCAGGCTGCTGCTGGTAAGGCAGCAACAAAAAGTAACTAACTTGTTCATTTTAGCAGCTGCCACCAGTTTCAACCTTTCTTCCTTTTTCAAGAATGCCCTGGCTATTGCTTAGATAGCACACAAAAAGCTTTCCCACCATCTCCCCTGCTTCCTTACCCTCTTCCATAATTCCGTACAGCCCAAGCACCTTGTAATGCTCAAAAATGATACCCCAGGGTATAATTCATAGCACCTTCCCAGTCCCCCCAACTGGCTGCCCCCACTTGCCTTCTGGGCAGACCTCCTTGCAAGTCAAGCGGGTTGGTAAAAATAGTTCTCCCTGTCTGCCCCACTTCTGATTCATGGTCCACTTAGGTAACGTCTCTTTCAGTTACATGGAATGGCTGGGGCCTCCTGGACCCCAGGGACATTACATCTTCATAAATAAGGAGATTTATTTACAGATATAAATCAAGACACAACGTTTAGAACATGCTACAGGGAAACAGTAAAATGGAAGGAGAAGGAAAAAAGAATAATCAAAAGTCGAGGATTCCGGCCAAATTCTTCTTAAAATAGCTCTTCCAAGACATAGTGAACATTGTATCAAACTCACACAGGGTCTCTAGCCAGCATCTTGGCTTCTTTCATGACTCATTTCACTCAGGCTGGGGAGTAACAATTTCCTCCCTAGCCACCGACTAACATGGCAAAGGCTAGGTAGGTAGAGCTCAACCCGTCGTGATTGATCAGGTCTCTCTCTAGGGGAAACGACGCGTTTCATCAAACGCTACTGTACATCAAAATGTCAGCATCAAGAAAATCATCCTCTTTCACACGCCCACACGCATACGTGCACGCCCAGCCCGGCGGTCAGATCATCACCTGCTAGTGTTAACAGGCACGCAAGCAATTACAGAGCAGACATCTGTTCAGGATGTTGCTCATTGGATTAGTATCTTCGCGCTGCAATGTCTGCAAGTCTTTGAAGCATTTATATTCTAGCTCTGTGCTGTCTACTGCTGCAGGATGGTTTGTATGTGAATGTTCCTTGTGCTGGTGCGGCATTCGTTACCATGAATTACTCTGGTTCAGCACTAAAGCAACAGTGCTAATAGGGGAAAGTCAGCCTCGTGCAGGCAGACAAGATGAAGTCCACTTCTTTCAGTTATTGATAAGTCCTATGGAATTAGTCCTACGTGGGTCCCCTGCATGGGAGAAGGTTTTGCAGATTTTCCTATAAACAATAAATAGTGTATGTATGTACCATGTTCTGTTTGGCAAGATGGTCACCATTTCAGAGAAATCAAATAATAATTTGGAAATTAAAAAAAAAACCCCACAAGTCAGTTGCAGGGTCTCATCTAAATTATGCTAAAGTTTAAAAATGTTCCTCAGAATGAATGCCAAAGCAAAGTTTGAGTGTTCACCGTGATTTCTGAATACAGGCTGACGCAACTCCCTCTGAGGGCATTGGTAATATCTTGAGATTGGCCTCGGAGATAATTAAAAATTAAACTGGACAGTGACTGCCAAGAGGTGGTAAATGCCCTGGCCAAGTCCCTGGTCCTCTGTCCCCAACATTGGTAGCACAGGAACAAAGGCCTGGACAGGACACTGCAGAGGTCATGACATCCAGACTCCTGCGACTGCACATGATCACACTCACAAATGCCCATTCTTCCTGTGCCCATCATTTTGAAAAAAAAAGAAAAAATACATTTGAAATACATGTAAGCTAGACACATTATCCTGGACTTCACCATGCCAGATCTCACGGAGCCATGAATAACCCATGGGCATCCCAGCATCTTCAATGTGTTCACCATAATGGCCTCATCTCACGTGGGCTGAGAGCCAGGCAGACTTGTGTGATTTTCAGCATTGAATCATAGAATAATTTGGGTTGGAAGGGTCCTTTAAAGGTCACCTAGTCCAACCCCCTCCCAGTGAGCAGGGACATCTTCAATTAGACCAGGTTGCTCAGAGCCCCGTCCAACCTGACCTGGAATGTTTCCAGGGATGGGGCAGCTACCACGTCTCTGGGTAACCTGGGCCAGCATTTCACCACCCTCATTGGGAAAAATTTTTTCCTTCTGTCTAGTCTAAATCTACCATCTTTTTGTTTAAAACCGTTCCCCCTTGTCCTATTGCAACAGGCCCTGCTAAAAAGTCTGTCCCCATCTTTCTTATAAGCCCCTTTAAGTACAGGAAGGTTGCAATAAGGTCTCCCCGGAGCCTTCTCTTCTCCACGCTGAACAACCCCAACTCTCTCAGCCTGTCCTCACAGCAGAGCTCTTCCATCCCTCTGATCATTGTTGTGGCCTCCTCTGGCCCTGCTCCAACAGGTCCATGTCTTTCCTGTGCTGAGGGCTCCAGAGCTGGACACAGGAATCCAGGCGGGGTCTCACCAGCGTGGAGTAGAGGGGCAGAATCAGCTCCCTCGACCTGCTGGACACGCTGCTTTGGATGCAGCCCAGGCTACGGTTGGCCTTCTGGGCTGCGAGTGTCCAACTTTTCATCCATCTATGCCTTCAAGGCATGACACAGCTTCATTATGCACATCTTTGGCACAAACCAACTGCTTGCTTGTCATTTCTGACAGTGTTAGACAACGTTTCATCAACAGGAGGCAGGCAACCAAAGGAATCCAGACCACCTGAGATCTACATTAAGGATTTGTAGGTTTTTAAAGAATCACTGCAATCTCAGCAGCTTTTCATCCACCAGTACCCTCAAGTCCTTCTCAGCAGGGCTGCTCTCAACCCCTTCATCCTCCAGCCTGTACTGATACCGGGGCTTGCCCCGACCCAGGTGCAGGACGCTGCACTTGGCCGTGTTGTCTATAGTCTATATGTAGTCTATATATAGTGTATGCTACATGCTGAACTTGGACCCCTTCTCCATGCCACTGGCACTGCACTGTCTAGGTACCTTTGGGGATGTCCCCCTGGGTGCACAGAAGATATTGCAAAAAAAAGAGACAGATTGGGGAGAAAAGAAAAAGAAGGAAGGAAGGAAGGAAGGAAGGAAGGAAGGAAGGAAGGAAGGAAGGAAGGAAGGAAGGAAGGAAGGAAGGAAGGAAGGAAGGAAGGAAGGAAGGAAGGAAGGAAGGAAGGAAGGAAGGAAGGAAGGAAGGAAGGAAGGAAGGAAGGAAGGAAGGAAGGAAGGAAGGAAGGAAGGAAGGAAGGAAGGAAGGAAGGAAGGAAGGAAGGAAGGAAGGAAGGAAGGAAGGAAGGAAGGAAGGAAGGAAGGAAGGAAGGAAGGAAGGAAGGAAGGAAGGAAGGAAGGAAGGAAGGAAGGAAGGAAGGAAGGAAGGAAGGAAGGAAGGAAGGAAGGAAGGAAGGAAGGAAGGAAGGAAGGAAGGAAGGAAGGAAGGAAGGAAGGAAGGAAGGAAGGCGGCGCAGCCGGCAGTGGTTCATGTGCCAGGCAGGGTGGGCACTGCCTCGCCCAGCCAGCTGGCACAGGACCCACAGGAGGACCCACATGTCCCCAGGCAGGGGAAAGGCTGTTTCTTGGAGCCATTGAGCCAACGGCAGAGCTTTTCCCACGCGTGGGAGGCCACGCACCGGGGCGTGCAATTAGCACCTGCGCTTGCTCCACATCGAAACGGAGGCACGGCCTGCAGCCAGGGCGAGGGCAGCCGAACCAGCCGCCGCAGAGCACCCAGGCGCTCTCTCGCGTTTATTGCCCGTGCTGCGTTTTTATCCTGAGCAGATATTTCATGCCTCCCAGCCACGGCCATTGTGCTGTGGTGGCTGCGGTTTGCGGCTCGCGGGGCTGCCGTGGAGCGGGGAGCGCGGCTGGAGGAGGGAGGGATGGCCAACACTTCATTCAGCGATTGCAGGCCTCCTCCAAGGCTCAGACTTTGAAACAAGACATTGGCAGGCCTGTTCAGAAAAATGATTTCATCCATGTATGAATTAAGCCAAAGAACACAGTACTTGTCCCTTTGGTGTTTATTTTAAAATAATTATTACATGTTCCCTTTTCTTTCAGGAACATTAAACACAATGCTGCACATGATTTTGTTCAGGAGGGTTGCAGATGGCTGCGCTGAGGGAAAGTCAGTGGCAAATACTGACATATGCACTATGGCAAGTACTCAAAAATGAACTCCTCATTCCCTTCAGCCCAAGGAATGCTGAAGTCTGATACCATTTGGGGGGAAACTAAGATCAATAACAGCTAGTTGATTTATTTGGTTGTTGATTTTTGTAGTGCTGGGCCACCAGTTCTGTTGTATTTCTACTCTTTAAATCGAGTGCAGACCTTTACAACGAAGTGCCAGCATTTGGTAGCAAGAGAGGCTTCCCTCGAGCAGCTGTCCTCTGAAAAGCATGCAGTGGTTTGAAAATGTGGTTGCAAAATGTGGACAATGTGCACAGGAGTTATTAATGTTCGCAAGAAAATGTGCTGCTTCATCTCCATTACAGTCATTAACCACAGCTGTGGTTTTGCAAGCGAGGAAATCTACTCTCATTCTTAGAGCTCAGATTTGGATGTTTGCAAGCAGAGACACAGGTAGTTCCTAGAATTCCCTTCCCAGCTACAAGGAGAACATACACAGACACTGGAAAAAGATTTTCCTTTATCTTAATAGACCCAGCACAGAGACTGCAGAAGGAATTTGAAACAAGGCTTTAATGTCAGATGTTTCATATGGACCACATTTCTCACAGTGAAAAGGGAATAAAATATATATATTTAAAAAAAAATTAAAGACAATATACTGTCCAGGAAAACAAAGCAAGCCAGCCAGCTCTACAACCATTTGACTAGGAGACAGCTCCAGTTGTTCCAGTACTGGCAGTACAGCTAAGCCAGGGTTCTCCTATAAGCCAGATGACACAGTTGGAAAAATATATTCCAGAGCTTGTTATCCCTCCCCTGGACCTGCCAAATTTGCCCATGTGAGACCACAGGTGTTGGCTCAACCCAAGGAGGAAAAGGATGGAAAAAGGCAGCAAGATGAAGAATACCAGGAACTGGAGCAAGTATCAAGCCAGTGCTGAAGTTGCTACAGGTGCCAATTTCTGATGAAAGGACTGTGATCTCCACAAAGTCCAGTCCAGGTGGGAGGGTGCTTACAGATACATGCATGGGTGGATATTTACAAACCCAACATGTAACCTGCAAATCCAGCCCGGGATGCTCCGTTTTTGCGCATATATGAACACAGCAGTTGTCAAACCTTTGCAGGTACAGAGTGCTAGAAAGCACAGCCTTCAGCTTCAGGCACAAAGAGCCTCTGTTTGCCAGGTTACCATGAAGAAGCAATTCCCTGAGCACTTTTAAGATATGTCTACTTATAGTGGTGTGGACAGGCCAACGTGCTCTACCCCAAATTCCAAGCTGGCCAGCTGCAACCCAACTTCCGTCTCAAAGTCGTATAGCTGTATTAGCATAACAGAGTGCCCAAACTACCATGCTGAAAAGCAGGATATATTAACCTGAGCGCATTGCAGTGGTGACACGGCTGTGTAGCTTCTGGAGCTGAGACCAAAGGAGCTGAGGTCTCTCTGAACCATGCAGATGTAACCAGGGAAGAATTTGCTTAGCACCTGCACAGGTCTGATCTTTCTTCCAGGCGAGTGAACTAAAGCAGAGTTGTCCTTGACTAAGTAAAACACACCTGGATTTCAGTTCTACAGGCTGGCCCAAGGCTGCTGGCGGCAGATGAGACAAATCCCGAGCAGCGCACGGATCAGCACTCTATTTGTCATTGTGAATCAAGCATGGGAATTTTAGCATCAAAAGTACAAAAGTGCAGCTCTTGAACAGGAACAGCATCTCTTACATTGCCAGCTTGAGCCATCCAAAAGTTACAGACAGGTTCCCATACTCATGAACTTGTCTTTAAATAAAAATCACACCACAAAATATGATTTTAATAACACATTTGGGGTTGATCGCATTTACTTTCTAGGGTTTTAACCACTGGGGTCCACTTCCAAACACTTTCACAACAGGAAGGCTCAGAATATGTTATTTTATGTTATTTTTTAAATGAAAGCTGAGGTTCTTATGCATTCATCTTAACTCCAGGAGCTGTGTTTTTTAAGGCACACACCAAATGTCAAGAGACTCACAATAAAATCACAAGAATTGGCAAGACTGCCTTCGTTGGCTTTGGGGAATGAGCAGGTTGTTGTTGGAGCCACACATTAGAGGGAGACATACTCGCATATTCTTAACCAGTGAATTATGCACAGAGGTATAATGGCAATCTGCCCAGCACTGACATACAGCAACAAGAACAGGATGCACAAAATTCCCAGGCCTCTTAAGCTAATGGAGAAGCTTTGTTAGTTTTCCTATCAAGGGAACCAATGACATAACCTGTCATAAACATGCTGGGACCATTATATACACAGACATGAGATATATTTAAACTATAAAAATGCATTTAATAACCAAAAAGCTGCATAATCTGCACATTACACTCACAAAAAAGGAAATAAAAGTAAAATGAACTAGATCACGTGTGTCTGGAGTGAGAGAGGCCTGAAGACCTCTCAGAGAAATTCTTCTAGGACC
>NW_010552389.1:2357-10754 GCF_000687285.1 Phaethon lepturus | reverse complement strand
GAAAGGACTCCTATCCTCCATTCTCTATGGTGCTCTGTAGAAGCCATATTTTTACAGCTTTTTCTTTTTTAAATGGATTGGCTTATACACTAACAATGGGACAATTTTCAAGTAAGGGGAGGAAGCTGGGAGCAGGACTTCATCTTTTCCATTGACAGGGAAATCCGACGCGTATGCATCTGTGTGTCCAAACTAGCTAGGTACCATCACCTGGGATCGAGACAAAGTCCAGTGAAGCCAGTGAACTTGTCCTTATTTTTCCTGCACTGAAGTGCAACCAGTGAAGTGTCAGGCACAATATGGTAGAAAAGAGGGATCTGTTCTCTTCTTCTTCTTCTATCTCTGCCTTTGGTCTTAAAAGCATTGTAGGTTTATGTGCAAGAGGCTCAAACCTATTTATCTAGGGCTATGCTTACAATGTGTTTGGGGAGGGGGTATTATGAGCTATGGAGGTTTTTATAAATCATATAACTTATGTTTTACCATCTCTATGGAGGACACATTTAGCTGCATAATAACTCACTGAGGTTTTGTCAGGATCAATTTACATTGACTGCTCTGCAGTCTTCAAACAAAAGCCATAAATAATGGCACTGCACCAGTATTCCATCTTTTTAGATGTTATGATTTATAGCCCATAGAATGGGAAGAAGAGGCAGTGATGTACTTCTCTCCCAAATGCAAGCGCTGATCTTCTCAAGAGAGGAACCAATGTACAAAACTCAACAACATCTACCCCTAATACCGAAATAGAGATTGAAAAACCCCTCCGAGGTGCCTAAAAGTCTGTATGTAATTTATGGGTAATTTACAATGGAAATAGACTATATAAAAATGTATACAAATTTTTAGCCTTGCATATCAGGGCAGATAGATAGTTTAACTACAAAATAATGAACATGAAGTGTCTCTTGTGAGCTGCCAGGTAGACATTTTGATTGCCCAGTTTTCATTAAACTCAAACCAGAGAGAGCTTGAAGTCTTCCAAACATTCTTTAACTCTATCTATCAAGTGTGTCGATGCTCTACAGCCGATGACAATATATTTCACCAGAGTTGCCAAAAAATTGTTTAATTTTAAGCGATGCCTGTATTGCATTACTCTTTACAAGTTGAGCCAGCATGTAGGGCATGATCAGCTCTGGAGAAGAATGAGCCCATTGCCAATGTTTTCTTTGCATCCGAAAAACCAATTTCACAGAGTCATTCCTTAAAACAAGGAGAAAGACAACAAAAGCAACAATAAAACTCCTGTTGTGTCCTTCTCTCCTCTAGCCCTCAAGCTAGCTTTGCTTTTCCCAGCTTTGCCAATCAGACTCAAGCGAGTGAAGAGTTACAGAGAACGTCTATGCTGCCAAGAGCTATTTCCAGTGGACTTTGATCAAATGATGCTGTAATCCCTAATGGGAAGCATACTTCATTTGTAAGGTATTCTTTGGTGTCATTCCCAAGGAGCAGGCATACGAGTTTTTGAGCAACAAAGCTCTTTCTCTACAAAAAGTGCTACATTTGTGAGATGGTAGCATTACCATGTTCAACGCGGGTGAACAGGCCTGTCTAGGAAAGTGGGCTTTCGGCGTTAGTCATTGCTGCAGTCAGAAAAGGCAGAGGTGGTCAGAGGTTAAGTCTTAGCGCTAGAATTTCTTCAGCCACGGCCCTTTACCCAACAGCAATGACTAACACACAACAGTGCTTTTTGGTTTTATCATTTCCAGCAAGGAACACAACAGCAGGCTGTTCCGACATTTGCACTTTGCTGCAGCTTTGTTGAACTTTATAGACTTGGGTTATTCAGAACAGTATTTTATTTGCCCTGAAGTTTTATTCCAAGACCAAGGACAATTATCTCACATTTTAACAAGGAAGCAATTAAAAAGCATGACGTTCATAAAAATGATTTATTGTGCTATTAAATTAGGATGAAAATCATCAAAGTTCATAATAGCCAAAGAAAAACAAATATAAATTATCCTCATACTCAGTTTGTACCCCGATGCTTATCAGCCTGAAACGCGTGTATTTATTCTCCAGTGCTGCTGTGCAATTTCTGTCATTGTATCTCGCTGCTTGGAAAACTCGTAATTTTCATTCTGTGCTGAATAGCAACCCTTTAAACTGAAAAGTTTTAAATAGCCCTTATCTGCTCAAAACTTCCTCCAAAAATAGGCTAAGCTTCCAGAGTAAAGGTGTTTTGTGCACCCCCAGGCAAACTTGCTGGAGCCAGGTGTCCCAATGGATACAAGGAGAGCCTCTTGCCCCCCAAAACTCTCTGCGTCTTCCATTTGTCTACTTGTGTATGCATTTATGAAAATGTCTGCTCTCAGAATATTTTCCTTGTGCCTTCACTTATTTCATTAACCTTTCCACTCTTTTTACATGCAAACCAAAAAGATTAAGAAGTTCTTTCTGAAGTCACAGTTTCAGACCAACACACTCTGCTCTCATGTTCTTCCTTAGTATATTTTAAAATATAATAAGTATCTATTTATTACAAGACATAAATATGTTAATAACTCCACCAGAAAAGATGAAGCAATGAGAACATGTCCCAGGGGTAGCACTATAGAACCAGAGACCAGGATTCTTTCTACCACTGGCTGCTCTGTGATACTAGGAAAAAAAGGTTTCTGTGCCTTCGTTCTGTTATTGAGGTAACAACACACTAACTCCTTCATAGGACTCTTGTCTGCAAAACATTGGGGCACTTTCTGTAAAGAAGAATTATGTCCTTTTAGTCAGTCAAGGTTTACCAAACAGTCAGGGTTTTCCTTTCGTACCAATATAGAGAAGTCCCTTTTAGCAGCCTTCTGCTCTTCACTAGCATCTTTCATAAAAATTCTTCCTGCATCTCACTGCCAGCCCCTCCGATTTTGACTGCAGAGCAGCCTTCAAAGTCTGGCAAAAGCTGCACCCCTGCGAAAGACTAGTTTTCACAAAGTTTAGGGATCCTGCCATGCTATCAGAAGTTGCAAACCTGCTAGCCCTTCCTGATGTCACAAGGTGATGAGACCATCCACCTGACTGAGAATTGCAAATAAGGCCTCCCGAGCAGTAAAAACATCAGGAAAAATCTATCCCTGAAGTTAATAGGAAAGAGCCAGCTCAGATAACCTGAGCCCCTATCCAGGACCTAAATTTGAAGCATGTGGGAAAGCAGGTCTCTGAAAGTGTGTGTCTTATTTATAAATCGCTGGAAAGATTCCTGGTTAGATGTCTGAGCTTCATGGCAGCAACGGAGCTCATTATACATTTAATTTAAGTGAATTGTTCATCTACTTAACTACATGTTAAATTGATTTGCTGAATTGGGGTCTGTGTTTTAAAGTCATAATAAAACTCTCATTTTCTGGATACTTTCTCTTACTATAACTTGGTAAACATATATTTGTTAAAAATTTGAACTTTACAATTTACAAGTATTTTTTTATAGATTCCTTGAAAGGCTCATTCGTGACTTGGAAAGCATCATGCATTATCACATCAATGCAAAGAAAGCTAGTAAGACTTTAAGTACATCTGTTTTCTAGAAAATAAAATTAAAAAAAAAAAAAGTGTTTCAATTTCCCATTTCCTTAGTAAATGATCCTTACTTATTTGAAAAAGGAAAGCATTAAATGCTTTGCCCCTATGATGAGTTTTAAATAGATATTTTCAATGAATTATCCTGATTGAGCTGCCTGTCAAGATAATAGTATAAATTGCTCCTTCAATCTACATTTACAAACTGATCTGAACAGCTTCAGTAAAGACTCAGACAAAAGTCAAAGGAATTTGATGTAAATCAACAATGAGATTACTGTTCAGATCTCCTTTAGCTGACAGGCTGTGCCGCAGCTGAACAGACTCATATTTCAGGTTTTTTTCTGTTTTGCTTTAATTTCCCTATTCCAACTCTGTTTAAATTTTAAAAGTATGAGTGACAGTCTAAAAAGAGTGCTCCAAAATAGATAATGAAATATTTCCAGATCCTCAGGTATTGCGTATCAAAAACTTGTATTCACCAAATGAAGGACTGAACTCTACATGCAGAAAATATGATCAAATGTTGAAATGCCCCAAAAAAATCAGGATTTAAAAAAATAGGGATTTTAAAATACTTTACATGTGATATGGACTTAAAAGGCAAAAGTATTACTGACCTTATTAACGAATGCAATCTCGTATAGAAGATGTTGTTATTTTTAGCTTTTTACTTCCCTGTCATAAAAAAATATTTTTACTTCCCTGTTATAAAAAATCTTTTTCTTGCTGTGTTTAGTTTAGTTTTTAAATCACTTGATTACTAGAATGATCTCCATTTTATTTTGCTTGTATTTAAGAGGATTTAGGTGTTCTAGTACCTTTTAACAGCATGTTCCAATACGGTTTTACCTTTTCAATTACTTTACAGCCATTTTTAGAAGAAAAAGGAACAATGATAATTGGATATAAATTTGCAGTATTCATGTTCTGAAAAATGATTAGGAGGCTTGAAAAATGTTGACGTACCTCACTATTCTGTTTTGCTCTGTTTTAAATATCGGTGCATTTATTAAAGCTGGCTGGAAAATTTAATCATATATAATATTTTTGTTTTTCATCAGATTTGAATTTGTTCCAGGTTTTTCAGGACTCTCATTTTTCTACACGTCTCAGAAAATCTGTATTAAATGAGGTATGATTTATTCCAAGTTACCCAGTGCATATCTTCAAAGGAGTATGTTATGTATATATCTTTTACAGTAACTCATTATGTAAATAGTTATTAATACAGAATAGCTGGGAAAAGTTTACTTTAAAAATTCTTAATGTCTTTTAAAATGCTGCATGAGAGAGATTTCAATGAACGTAGTGTATATCTTGGGTTCATGCAGTATTTTGTACTCATCAGATTTAACTCTTGAGGTTATTTTCTACTTTTTTGTTTTGGATACATGTTATCTGTTATTTTCCATTGCCAGAAATTAATTCCTGAAGGGCAAGATTTTTGTCTTTTTAACTTGCTGCGTGATACATGATTCTTCACTGAAAATAATCTGGTTCGTACGTGTAGTGCAAAATCATCCGCGTGGAGAATGTGGATGCTCAGACTCTGATCTCACAGCTCTGGGCACAGAGGACAGACGGCTGCAGTCACCCACAGCCCTGCTCGAGCCTGTGGCTCTAGTTCAGGACCCACGCAAGGAGCTGCAGCAGAAGGAGGACTGGTCCAGCAACCTTGAACAACCAGCTCAGGTTCAGGGGGAGCTGAGGTGCAAGGGCTTTAGTAACAACCTTATAGGTGGTTCTTAGACATTAAGAACTGAGGGCACCCCCTTCTGCCCTCAGCTTCAAGCCTTAATCAAGGCTAGTTTGGGAGCCCAGCCACTGTACGTTCCCAGTATGGTCCCAGAAGAAAGACAGGCTTCGTCTCTGCTTGCAGAGCAGAGCTGAGCTAAGATCGGATGCGATGGCTGGAGGAGCTGACCTCTCTCTGTTGACTGCTATGGGTGTGTGACCTGAGGAGATCCTTACTTAGGTGCTTCAAGAAATTTCCTACAGCTCGGCAGAATGGACCCAGGAATAGAAGTACTGCAAGAAAAGTGGCACAGCTGGGCCATGGATTTTGCCAAAGATGCTTATTATAAGAGTGTTTATATGATTTAAGCCTGGACTTAAATCCTGCTAGACTTATGCTGCTTGGTTTTTTTTTCTACCCTCTGAACAGATTCCCCATCAATCTCTGTAGCGGTAATGCAAGGTAAAGCCCGGCCAAGCACTGCATGTAAACACACGTGAGTTGAAGCACACGAGCAGTCCTTCTGGAGTCAATGGGCTTGGCTTGTTAAAGTGGGATTATTTGGCATGCGTGTAATGAGCAGAACTTCAAAATGCCGATGCCCAAGCAAAGGCCAAAGGCTTTGAAGGGACCAAGGCAGGAGGCAGTAGCAGTTCAGTTCCTCTATGTGAGAGGAGTGAGAAATGGTTGTAATTACTGCTTGAAACTGTTCTCTATAACCGTGGCACTGCTAACTACCTGTAATTGGCTGAAGCTGCCCAAATCCCAGAGATATGGGGGGACCATGGTAATTATAGTGATTTCTCCCTTGCCAAGGGAACTGAGCTGCTGCAGCTTCATGTGAGCTCACTCCAGCAGAGAGAATATTCTTAAACTTCTCAAAAAATTGCTCTGAAATGTTTTTTATGCTTGTTTTAGGCAGGGGGGAAAGGGCAAATTGTGCAAGAGCGAAGAAAAACAACCTCAAACAACAAAAGGCCAACTCCAGAGGTGCAAAGAAAGAAACAATGATTATCAAGGTCTCAAAGTCTGGCCAACACAGCTGAAACAGTTTTGATGCAGATCTTGGATTCAGTATGATACTAAGTGCAAGTAAGGGCAACATTGACTGAGCTAGTGTTAATTCCAGCTTTAGGCATGTTTCCTTCCAAACCCATTTTCCCCAGGCTATGCCGCAGCACCAATTTCTAGGATGGGTTATCCCTGAGCATAGACTAAGCTCTCCCTAGTAAAGCTTGCCCCCTTTATTTTCCTGCATTTTACTACTTAGATTACAGTATACTGAATATTCTCCTTGACCTCTACTTATTGGTCTCTTTTCTTCATATATGTCACTTTTGGCCTTTCAGCAGCAGAACTGTCTGGGCCACAACAACAACAGGAAAAACGCTGCTGACAGATCGCTGTTTTCATCTGTGATTTAACATCAGTCCTGCCCAGGCTCTGAACTGTTCCACATTGCTCAGGAGCCTAAATCAACTCACTAGGCAATCCCGCCTCGCTCAGCAGCAGGCATCCTCCTTGCTTGGGGCAACAGGAGAACGTGCTTAAGCACACTGAGGGGAATAGATTTAAGGACATACTGAAGTGTTTCTCTGATTTGCAGCCCGAAGAAAATAGCTTTACTGTAGCAACACAGATCTGCCTACTACTTTGGTCAGTCTGAATTCAGTGGTGAAAATGAAGGCAAGATGAGGTCAGACACCACAGAAGCCATGAGTGTGTTAAGAGACAAAGCAAGGTCATGACTGAAGAGTACAAGGAAAGCCTATAAGTCAAAGACATGATCTAAGCCACATCCAGGAAAAAAGACGGGGCAAAGTTGGGGATTGGAGGGAAAATGGGATTAACGCAGAATGCACAGGGCAAAGACACGCAGCGGGATGGGATAAGGCGGAGCTGAAACAGGCAGGTGAGAAGGCATAGGTCAAGGAAGACATGATCAAAGTTGAGGATGCAGACTAAAACATAGGGACGAGTAGGGCTAGGATCTAAGCACAGAAATGCATTTACACTAGTAAAACCAGAACTTAATCTCTCTCTGGTGCTCTTAGATCTCACTAAGATCTCTTACCTGCCTGTGCTAACCTTCAGACCATACCTGGGAAATTTGAAGAGCACAAATTTGTCCATAGCAGAAGTGTGCAAGCTACATGTGCCCTGGCACAGTTTACAATACCAATACAGATGTGCCCAGAGACTCTTCACCCAAACACCCATTAACTAATCATTTGTTGTATTACCAGACTGATCTAGTGCAGGGTCCATTCCCGTGTACACAGGACCCAATGCCGGTTAAGCATATCCTTATTCATACTAATGAGAGAACAGAGGAGTTGTTACATCATTGTGAGAGTTTCACTTTGTAGCCTTAATTTTCTTCTAATACAAAAGGTTTCATGCCATATAGAAATTACCTTGTCAATGCACTTTTCTAGCAGCAGGGAAGATACATTTGTCACTTGTTTGCAGTATCTTGGTACTTGAACATGACTGAGGGCCATTGGGGAGGAAGGCCATCAAGGGGCAGACCCCATCTCAAGGCTACCACCACCTTTTTGCAGCAACTACATTTTCCTAAACCCACCTTCCTCAAGCCTGAGGAAGGAAACTCAGCTTGACAAGTATGTTTCTCATCAGGCCATCAGAGTGTTTGTTAAGTGACAAAACCAAACAATCCTTTTTCATGGAGGATTGTGTTGAAAAGTGACTTTCCTTTTATAAACTGGCCCGAGTCTCTCTCAGTCATGTCTGTTTTCTATGTGTGATCATTGCAGGGGAGGGAGGAGAGTCAAAGTGATTCAGCGCTTGGAGCCTTATCCAAGACTCTGCACAGCTTGGATCACTGTCATGTTGAGAAGCAGGAGGATGACAGGATACTCTGCTAGCAGAATGCCTCGGATTGTTTGTCCATGCGCTTAATCCACTTTATGCTTCCTCTCATGCCAACACTAGCAGCAACCAGCAGCTTTGAGACACTGGAGTTTTTGTGTAGCTCTTGCACATTATTTTGCTTCAATTTTTCCTCTTAGTGTTGGACTTTTTTTCTCTTTTGTGATATATGTGGTGGTTATGAAAGGTGTGCCTGTGAAAACAATACTGACAAAGGATTCAGTTCAGTTCGCTGGGGAATACAGCAG
>NW_010552389.1:0-2326 GCF_000687285.1 Phaethon lepturus | reverse complement strand
TCCAGCCATTGTAGAGTCATGGAATAAATTAGGTTGGAAGGGACCTCTGGAAGTCATCTGGTCAAAACTTGTGCTCAGAGCTTCAAAGTTAGATTGGGTTGCTCAGGGCTTTGTTCAGTCATGTTTTGAAAATCTTCAGGGATGGAGCTTGCACAGCCTCTCTGGGCAATTATGCCAGTGGTTAACCACTGATTGTGAATTTTTCTTCTTTATATACAGTCAGGATATTCCTTGCTGTAGATTGTGACTATTGCCTCCTGTCCTTTTGCTATGAACATCTGAGAAGAGTCCAGTTCTATCTTCTCTGCCACCATCCTTTAGGCAGCTGGACACAACAGTGAGATATCCCCTCAACCCCTGTTCTGCAGTCTGAGCAAAGACAGATTTCTCAGCCTCTCCTCCTGCCATGTGTGTTCCAGCCCTCGACCAGCTCGGTGGCCTTGGCTGAACTCGTTTGAGTTTGTTTGTGCCATGTAGCAAGGGGCCAAAACTGGACACAGTACTCCAGCAAGTGACAAACAGAAAAGAATAATCATCTCCCTGAACCTGCTGATACACTTTGGCTGATACAATCTAGTGCACAGTAGTCTCACTGCCACAGTGGCACACTGTGGACTTCTGTCCCATTTGGTGTCCATCAGGACCCCTAGGTCCTTTTCTGCAAAGCTGCTTCCTAGCAGTCGATCCCCAGCCAGTACTGGTGTATGGGTTACTCCATCCCAGATGCAGGACTTTCCATTCCTTTTTGTTGAGCTTCCTGAGGTTCCCACAGGTCCACTCCTTCAGCCCGTCATGTCCCTCTGAATAGCAGTCAAATCTCCAGCACACTCAATCCTCCCCTCAGCTTGGCATCATCCACTGAGGTGCCTGCCATCCCATCGCCTGGGGCACCGATGAAGGTGTCGGACGCTCTCCATCCCAGTACCGACAGCTGAGGAACGCCACTCAGCACTGACCACCAGCCAGACTTCAGCTCATTAACCACTCACCTCCAAACCCAGCAGTCCAGCCAGCTTTTCAGTCACCTTGTGTTCCACACCTCCCCAGCCTGGCTACAGCTATGTTACTTCTCTTGCCTGGGGACATTAATGTTTCTCTGTGGTGGAGGAAGTAATTGCAAACGTTTGAGCACAGAGCTCAGAGGCAGGAGAACTGGGCTGTTTCCCACTCTCTGCTGTGTGACCTCTGGTAAGCCACCCAAGCCACAGAGACCAAATGCTACATGTTGTTTAAATAAGTCAACCTATCGCAAAGATATGCAGCTGTATCTGGGGCAAAACCTTGCTCATGTGGCAGCTGAACTAACAGCACTGCCAACAACAGGAGCCTATGCCCAGAAGTAATAAATAAATAAAAATAAAAATAAAATTTTATAAATACTTCTGTAAAGATGTCCTACTCCAGCACCTAAATCTTGGGATAGAGTCTTAGGTTCTCCTCTCTACAAAATGGTGACAAGATGACCTAAATTTGTTTGCTGCAGGAGTGCCAGTGTTGCCTTTTCAGCGCTGCATGTGAATTAAGAATAAAATAATGCAATGAGCTATAAAACTTTTAGTGCCATATAAAGTCCCATGCAAGATGATTTCCAGATGAGGAGCAAGCCATGGCAGCAACTGGATGACCTCTGTGAATGATGCAGCATGCAGGGTGCTACATTGCTATTGCCTTGACAACCTGCTATATTTTGAGCACCAATTAATATCAAAACCACAGAAACTTGTGTCCAGTGTCAAGATGCACAAAACTTGAATAATTTTAGACAGCTCCATGGGATGTCACAGGGACTACGCAGGGACCCAAACTGATCAGAGCAGAGGTAGGGTCTGAAATCAGCTGCAGAAGGAGAGGCAAAAGCGTCACAGCCATCCCATTGCTGAAAGGGCCTTTTTCTCCCCACCTAAGGGCCCGGGAATGTCATTGCCATCATTTCACGTCAGGATTTGGGGAGGGGGGCAGGCACCTTTGTGCATAGCTTACTATCAAACATCCTTCTTTGCATGTGTTTTTCTCATGCATCTGTAACGCAGGGGAACGTCCTAGGTCCCAAACAGGGATAGTATATAGCGCCTGCGACAAAGCAACAGTCCTTCTCTAAACCCTTCTTCTTCCATGTTACTGGTTTGCGTTCCTGCTACCGGGAAATCTGGGCTTAGCCTGAAACCACATCGAGGTGGGTTTGACGGAGCTGCAAAATAAGTTGTATGGATACCCAGCGGTTTCTCACTGCCTGCAAACGCAGCTGCCTCCTCGGGCAGGGATGCTCACTGCCCCGAACAACGAAGAGCCCCGGGGACCGCGCTGCAGCAGCCTGGGAGGCGGGAGA
>NW_010552388.1:0-1663 GCF_000687285.1 Phaethon lepturus | reverse complement strand
TCCAGTACCTGAGGGAATTAGCCATGCTGGAAGTGATTTATGACGACTTGAACAACGAGCGATTATCCAAAGACCCAGATGAAGTCAATTGCGCGCGACCCATGTGGCAGAAGTTTGTACAGAGTGCACCATCTTCATATGCCAACTCATTAGCAATATTGACCTTGAAAGACGAAGAGGGACCAACGGTGGATGAATTGGCTGGCCAACTCCGGCAATACGAAGAAAGTATCTCTTCCTCCCTACGGGCCTGCATCTCTGCTGTGGAGAAACTGTCTGGGGAGTTCCAGCAATTCAAAGAGGATATGTCCTACTCCACACCTGTACGGACCAGTATCTCAGGTGTTAGGAGTAAGCATTCCTCTGCTCAAGAGAGAGGATATAGGGGTGTCTTAGGGTGGTTTTGAGGATTCCCGAGAAGGGTAGACACATATACATGGACTACAAGGAAAAAGCAGTAAGCATTTTATTAACTACAAGCATGTGTTACACTAAGGGTATCTTGCAAAGCAATTGTCTTACCAACCCGAGGACTGTGAGGAAGATGGACAATCCGTACATTTTTGTGTCGTCTTGCGCCGCGCGCTCAGCCCAGCAGTTGGTAGGTGCCAGCTTTACGTGGGCGTCCCCACGGAGGCAACAGTGGCCTCGCTGTACACCGTCCCACTGCTCTTCGGGAAATCCCGGTATTTATACATTTGCAGAGGAACAGGTTTCGACACACGTGACCAGCGAGTGCCGAAACACACCTCTCTTGCTGACTCTCAGCATAGGGAGCCTATGGCGTATACGCCTGCTGGTCAGGCGCGCTGCACGCGCCACAGCCATCCCGTCTATCGGTTCGTAGGCTTTGTATACGCGGCATATTACCATAATCCAGCAGTCACGTATCAATCATGCTTAAGCCAATAGCAGGATGTTGCAAGGATTCCTCCCTCCATGTCCTCCCCTAGTATTATTCAACTTTCTTATCTCTGTGGGAAACCATCTGGTTTCTCTCACCCAGCCTGTTATCTCCTTCTCACCCAGCTGCGGTTTTCTCACTGTGCTAACTGCGGTGTTCTCACGGGCTGAAAGTCCATCTTTGAACCCCTCTGCTGCGGTTTTCTCTGCTATCTACTTTTCACTCAGTGTCCAACCACGGACAAAAATCCCATCTTTTAACCCCTCTGTATACATGCCACTGTGTGGTCCGTGGTTGGAACACAATGATATTCTACCATTCTTCTCATGGGCCAAAATTCCACCTTTTAACCCCTCTGCTGCGGTTTTCTCGGCTATCTACTTCTTACTCAGTGTCCAACTACGGACCAAAACTCCATGTTTTAACCCCTCTGTATACAAGGGGGTACACACCTCAGGCCATCCTGTGGTTTTACCTGCATGACCACAGAGAAGTGGGATGGAAAATCTACTTGAACCCTAGAGGCACGGGTATGTGAGTTGCAAGGAAAAACAATCACAAAAGGGGGTTCGGGTTCTTCCAGGAAAACTGCCGCTCCAGTTTCCAGTGAGCAGTTCCCCAGAAAGAATAGAAGCACTGATCTTACCTCTGATCCTCTTGGAGGGACTTCTAGTTTGTATTTACAAGAAGTGAGTAATGAATACTACTTGCTCTGCAAGCACTGTTCGGTAGTAGCCAAAACACTGGTGTGTTATCAGC
>NW_010552387.1:201712-207594 GCF_000687285.1 Phaethon lepturus | reverse complement strand
AGGAGGGCGCAGCCTCCCCGGCGCGACCGCCTGCCTGGGGCCTCTCTTGCTGGGCTGCTTCGGGGCGGGAGCCGAGGGCAGGGCGGGGGGCCTGGGACAGCAGGTCTCCGCCGGAGCTAGCGTGGAAGCGAGTGCCTCTCCCGCTTCCCACCGCTGTTCCTACGGCTGGGGAAGGCAGAGTGGACGGGTTTACCTGCGCCTCATCGCCCCGGAGTGCGAGGTGGGCGGGGGTGAAAGTACCACCGAGCAAAGTTACGGGAATGGCTGTATTCTGCAAAGCGTTTCCCCTTCGGTGTCAATTTTGGAATGGAAAATATTTCATGTGCCACTGCAAAATGGAGATACTGCAGAGTTACAGAATGCTGCTCCTGAAAGCTCTTGTGAAATAAATATATATATGAGGTTTTAAAAATGGGTTTTGTATAAACTGCCCTCTTTTAGCAAACGTTTCACTTCCTATAATTGTGTGCGCTTTTGTTTGAACTTATCAAATATGTGATTGTTCTCCTTCTCTTTCAGGCAGATAAGAAATCCACCCTCCGGATATGCAGAATGATGTTGTTGTAATCACTCTTCAAAGGGAGATCCACAGTAAACAAACGTTACTAGCTGTCGCCTCTGCAGCTTCTTTCGGTGAGCTGCAGAACTTCCAGAAGAAGGCTGGGACTAAGAGGAGAGGAGAAATTTCGCTTAAGAATTTTACTTTCTTCAGTGTCAGGAAAGACCAAAATGTATAGGTCTGTGTAAGAACACCTCGAAAATATTTTTATGTAATTTTTTTTAAAGCAGACAGTGTTTTGCCTCAGAATAGGTTGACTCTCAAGTTTGCCAACGTTGCTATAAACCAACAAGACTAGGAAACAAAATTATGCCTTAAGGAAAAGCGCTTGGACCAGAGAACGCTATAGAACAGCAGCAGGGTTTCACTGCACCAGGTACATAAGAATTTTACTGTTGCAGTTATGTCTGACAAAATCACATCACAGCTATGCGGGCAAAAGTTTTAAATGCAGACTGCAACTTACAGCTGTCTTTTTTTCTTCCTTCCCCCCCCGCCCCGCAAAGATAAAACTCCTACAAGTGATCAGGTCAGCCCTATGGAACCAAAGCCTCCGGGCCAGTTCAGCAGCACCAGCCTGCGAGGTCTCCCAGCCTGCCCAGCGTCTCCCCTTCGTCGTGAAGAGCCCGTCTCCGAATGATACAGCTGACTCTCTCCCCCCTTCCACTCCAGGTCTTCTGCATTGCATCTCCTCACAAAGCCACACGGTGTTACCGTAGGTGAGGTCACGTCTTGGACACACAAGCGAAGCAGGGCAGGGCTGGGGCTGCTGCCGTGCTCTGCGGAGGGTTTGAGTCCTCTGGAGGGGCTGATGCAGCGTTTTGTAAGCATCGGGTCAAACACAACGCATAGGCTCATAAGGTACCCACGTTCTCCGTCGTGAGCGATGGAGCAGATGCAAATTCCCACCCAGCGTGGAGATGTCTGGCTCATTTCTGTGCTCCGCACGCAGCCACATTTCTGCTCACAGCTGCTTATTAACTGAGGAACTGAAAGAGCAAAGCCCAAAAGCCATAGACTGTGCAAACCCTTTCTTCTTAACAGCACAGTTTCCTGCTGTTAGAATAGATGGAAATCTGCTCTTTGATTTTTGTACCCACCACCTTAGATTCATACAAGCTGGCGAGATACCTCTTTAGATCTTGTGAACTGTTAATAGAGTGAAATACCACGTGTATAAATTAGAGGTTTGACATGATTCATCGTCAGATGGTTTGAATTCCTACCCAAATCTGAACTAATTCTGAAACTTCTGAGATTTGGTGATTCCTAACATAAGCCTTAATTCCTAAGATAGATCTTTAAGATCACACTGCAGTCAGTGAAGTTAGGTGTTGCTTGGGTCATGGGTGGTTAAAACTAGAAGGTGATTCAGATGTTACAGGACTTTCTGCATAAATACTGTGGGAAGAATCTTACAACCCCCTCCACGTCACCCCCAATTTTTTGAGCTCTTTCTGCCAACAGCTGAAAAAAGGTTGTATAGTAAATCAGCGAGAGGTAAATATTCAGTGCTATTGTCAGCACTTAGCAGGCTTCAGTCGCATTTAGAAAAGTGCTTGTCTAATTGTATCGCTATTCCTGGAAGCAGTTGTGGATGTGCTTAATCTTAGCAAGCTTAAAGCCACCATTAGTTTAAATGCCTTCCTGGATTTGGGTGCAAAGTTTGCCTATCTGGTTGCCTCCAGGGCTGTTCACATTTTAACCTGTTCCTGGTTTCCAGAATTGAAACAAGCAACAGCTTCTTATGGTGTTTGTGCTCTATTTGAAGCAAAAGGGTGGGGGTGATGCTTAAGGATTCACCTTTGCAAAAGGTAAGGAAAACGTGGAAGTGCAGTCACAAAACTTTGACTAGCTAGGGCTAGTACACATGGCAGCACCTGGGAACCACTGCAATAGAGTAGGAGCCTTCTACACTGTCACGACGGCTTCACTGAGGAGATGAATTATGAAATATTGTCTTTGAGAAAGACTTTGTATCTTCCCTGTTTTCTAGTCTTTCTCTTGAGAAGTGTTAGGAACATTGAACTTATTTACATTTGAATTAATATCTAACCTAGCAAAGTGTTTAGGCAAAAGTACACACATTCTTCGAGTTAAGTATATACATATGTATTTTGCAGATTAGTTATTTTGCACTTCAATTTTATTATTTACGCTGTACTCTTTGTTACAAATCTTACCTATAGCTAAAGCCTGTCGGCTAATGTTAAAGGTCTTGTATTCTGAGTGACTGTCATTGCCCCTGCACTCAAATCAAACCAACCCATTCAAAAATGTAAATCCAAGTTGATATTTCTTGCTTTGAAAACAAAGGCTCAATTGTCAGAATTATCTATTATCTAGGCATTTTTTTCAGAATGTACATGGATTCATGTCCCTCAGCATAGTGCATCCTTTGTTTGATTTGCTTTCAACATTTTTCATGTAGGTGATTTTTTTCTTTTCTGTGCTAAGAAAGGTAGTTTCATTTTTCATCACTTCTTTTCCAAAGAATAAAATGCTTGTCTTTACAAAGTTTTCATTGACTGGTGATCTGTAGCATATTAACTATTAATTCATTGGCAGGATACCGTGTGACTACAATGGTGAAATACAAGCCTTTTCTCAGTGGAATCTGGATTTCCTCTCTTGACATTGGTTTGGTTGCCTAACGATCAACAAGTAGGATTTTTGTAAACACTTTTAAAATCAGATCAACATCTGAACACCCATTGATAGCTTGCTGAAGCTGTCCTGCACTCTAGAAGTCCATAAAAATTTCATTATTAATGTTTCTCTTTCCAGTGGTACCTCTGGACACAGAAATGCCTTCAGGTAGCTGCATTTTGCACTTAGGTCTACTTGCATGAAGCAGCATACAGCTACGAATCTTCATTCTCAAAGAAATTCCATTGGACGTATATAACCTCAGCTGCTGCATTTTAAATGTTCCTGAGAATCCCTTTGTTTTCTTGTTCTTACTTTCTTCAAATAGTTCACGTTTACTTTTGCAAAATGAGCTTACATAGACATCTTCTTCAATATGGTGGTCTTGTCTTCCTTGTGTTATAATTCTCACACAAAACTGAGAAGACTCTTTTCTTCATTACAGTAAGAGGACTTTTTCAAAGCTTGAATTTCATGAACCTTTTATGATTATGTTTGCAGTGTCTTGTTTGGCTGACTATGAGCTGATAGAGCAAGGAAAAAGCAGGAGTACATGTTAGTATGTTTACCTACCATTTTAAATAAAATCTAAAGCATCTGGGAATATTTAGCTGGAGTGAAAATCAAATTGGCCGGTCATTCTTGAGAAACAATCAGTAAAAAGAATACAAGTAAACTTTGCGATGGTTTGAACTTACAGTGACACAGGTTCAGTTCCAGGAATCCAACATGCAACCAAGCTATTGCATTCTGCTGGTTACATGGTCATGGCAATTTTCCTGGAAAACAAAGGCTAGAAACGCTATTCTAGCATAAGCAGAGCTTTTCTAAGAAGTTGTGTGCGGCAGCTCAAAATCCACAATCTAGTTATGATACCTGGCTAGGTCTGCGGTAGCCATATTACCACACGTATCGGTTACGTGCCAAAATGTTCTGTGAATTCTACCATCTTCATAGCCGCTTAACTAAGTGAAAATATTTATGTATACCTTTGAGAAATAGGGTTTATATAAGACTTAACCGAGAGCTTGCAATGGCAAGGACGGACAGCATGTTGTTAAGCACAGAAACCACAATCACCAGAAAAAAATTGTTTTATTTACTGACCCAAGCCACAGGAATTCTTTTATTACTTTCGTTCTATTCATGCAGGTACCAGATCAGGATGGGTGGGCTGTTTCCAGCTAAGCAAATTAACCTGTGGAGAAACAAAACAAAATACAAGTTAACAGGTTTCTGATTTTTGCCTATGAATACGAGCTTCAGACCCGAGGTTGTGATCTATGTAAATTAAATGTATCCTCTCAGTATCAGAATCTAACTCTACTTGGGCCACTTAAGGATAAAAACAAGGACTAAAAAAATGTGCTAAGTGTCCACGCTGCAACACCAGATTAAGGTACCTATTGTGTGAGAAATAAATAAATAACAATAATTTTACAAGCTTCTCTGTACTTCATCTCGTACTTGAAATTAGAAGGAATAAAGATTCTAGTGCAGTGATCTCTCTCTTTTCACAGTGCTAACTTGGAGCTGCCTTTTGCCACTCAAGTTTATTGCTTGCTTGGACTTTAAATTGGTTTCTTCTGAGTGAACCGAGGATTGTACTGACCTAAATGTCACTGGAATTAATGTATTCTTGTTTAAGTCTTTATTTTTCTCTTGGAGCTAGTTCTAGCTTAAATTACTGTGTATTTCAGGGCTTGAAGACAAGGTCACAGTCATGCAAAGAATTAGAACTATGGGACGTTTCAAGTTTGCTTTCAGTATTTTAAGAGAAACAAGTTTGAACACAGTTATTCCTGAGCTTATTAAATAATATAACTGTATTAGTAATAATAGCCGTTATTATTACATAAACCCACTTGCTCAGTGTCGTATTCTTCAGCGAAAGCGAGGGAGAGCAACTATCCCAGCCTTATAAAGAACAGTGTGTAAATCATAGCTGGAGCTGGAGAACTCCTCGGCCACAAGTAATTCTGCTGCCGATTTTAATCTTATTCTTCTGATGAACGTTCCTTTGCAGAGACCACAGCCATCCCGAGTCCAACTGCACGGCCGCATGGCCTCCACACATATACTGGGTCTGTCAGCCGCTCCTGAGTGGTATCTTGCAGCAACTCTGTGCGCAGTTTTGCCGGTTAGGATCATGGCTCTCCTGGCATGGTTCTGGACTGTCAGTAGAAAAGCAAAATATTAGTGTCTAGTATCCAGAAATATTCCTCAGGGAGAATAAGCACCAGTATTAAAGCTCCCTTTCTGTGAGAATAACCAAGCTATTGCATTCTGCTGGTTACACGGTCATGGCAATTTTCCTGGAAAACAAAGGCTAGAAACGCTATTCTAGCATAAGCAGAGCTTTTCTAAGAAGTGGACTCTGGTATTTTGTAGCCTTCTTTTAATCCTGATAGCATTCTGTGTGCTCTCTGCTTTTTCAAAGGATGTTGCTACTTCTTGCCTTGTTCTTGTAGCAGGGTAGTGTCAAGGTTTTCTGACGTTGTCAGGAAATATTTTTGTCTGAGAAAAGAACAGTAGAATGTAAGGCCAGACTTTTCAAGAGCAGACAACTTTATCAGACCACACAAAAAAAAAAAAAAAAAATCCTGAGATCTTTGGATTTTGGTAGTGGGTAATAAAGTCCTCTTCCACGATTTTCATCAGCAGAAGCAGCAAG
>NW_010552387.1:191027-201681 GCF_000687285.1 Phaethon lepturus | reverse complement strand
TCAGCAGGACGAAACAAAGGGGGGGAAAAAACATCCAAGGAGGTTTTTATTTCGTTTCTGGATACTTTGTATTTTGCAGTTGCCAAATACAATGTGCAAAAGAGAAAATGAGCCCTGCAACTCACATTTTAAATAACGTGACCTTCCTTAAAAATAGCTTATATTAATATTTGGCATGAATCAATTATGTAATATCACGCATCGTGATCATTAAACTTCCAAATAGCGGTATTTACAGCTTCAGGGATGCAGAAATGTACTGTAACGCTAAGGCAGGCACTATTATTCCACAATTCTCTAGTAGCTTTTTTCTTCTATTGTCCTTCCGCAGACCAGACAAGGTCACCTATCATACAGTCTTTCTGTGACGTAAATAACTAAAACGAGTAGAAACAGCTAAGGAAGAAAAAGAGAGGCAGACAAACCAGACAATAGGAGAAGTTTTTGCTTTTTTATGTTTATATTTTCTCTTTGTATTCAGTTTGTACTTTCCACTTACTGTTTAGGCCTCTTTCTTGTCTCTTAAGAAAGTAATTTGCTTTTTTTGCCTTGGTTTTCTGATTCTCCTTATGAAGACAGTTCCGTGTGCTGGATACTTTTTACATTAACTAAGGTGCCTGAATTCACTTTCTGCTCTCAACTTTCACCACTTAAAATGACAAACTTAGCTGTTTCCTGTGTTTTCCTGAAGCAACAGTAGCTGGGACAAAGGATCCCTAACCCCTCTCCGGTTTGATTCATAACCTATTCCCCCTGTGTGTCACTCTCTGTTCTCTCACCTAACGCAGGTGTAGAGTACAGAGTCCGATGAATTGCTTAAAATTATAACTTCTAAGTGGTTTTCCTTCTTATATATCTTCTTTTTGTTAAGAGGCTTTTAACAGCTGCTAATAATTTGTTATAGACGCTTTTACGGTAGAACATTAAATGGAAAATTTAAAGCAAATATGTGCCCACTTTTATCTTAATATTTTGCTTATAAGGTGCTCGTAAAAATTAGGAAGCTGTTTGAAAAATTATCAAATTGCGGAAAGTGATTCAATTATTTGCATAGGGCAATAGAAAATGATTTGCATAAGCTGTTTTGAATAGAAAATTATGTGATGCTGATAATTCTGGCTAGATTAGGAGAATTGGCTAGATCTGTGAGTGTTTTAAATTTGATATGTGCCTCAGATTAGGGTCAGAAGGAAGTTGGAGGAAATTCCTCCCTTTAAATGTCCTGTTCCTTAAGGAATTGGGTGGGTCCAACATCTAACAGTCTAAGCTATAAAATAAAACTATGTTATGTTATTTGCAGCAAATCCTAAACTTCGTCTAAAAGCTGTGGCTCATCAAACCCCGAAGTGCAGTATTCAGGGAAATACCGTGCGGCAGTGCACATCACATCAGTACTGCAGATACAGTGCGCTTGGTGGTGCTGCTGCTGAAATTGCTGACTTGTAATCAATAGAGTCAGCAAGTTCAGTGTATTTGGAGTTGCTTTATTTCCACAACAATTCTGATTTCAAGTGGTTGCAGTGAAAATACACCCTGACGTTTCCTGCATTCCTTAGCGAAAGTCACTGTCTTTAATTTTACTTTTTACTGTGTGTACAGCTGCAACCCCTGGAAAAGGAGGAATCCTCCTTACTCATATTTGACCAGCAGTAGAGCCTAAATATTAAAAAACACCAGGGCAGTACGTGACTGGACTAAATATGATAAATAGAAGTAGTTGCAGGGACCGTCCTATCCGTTCTTCTGGGAGGTGGGGTTTTGCATGGGATTGACATCTTGCGATTGAGCAACGCCTGGTCTTGCTTCACGTCCCTTCAGACTTGAGCTGTGTCGTCAAATGTTGTTACTTAAAGACAGAGAGGAGCGTCTGCATTTCACCCTACCCGCTCCTTTGTAATGCAAAGGATGAGGAATAGTGAGGTGAGGGCATGGAAGAAGGACGTCGGGGTTATGTACGGCTGGCAGAGTCGCTGTGTATTGAGGCTCTCGCAGATTCAAGCTGGTTGCATGCCCTGGCCGCGTCACCAGGTTGTCGGGGCGTAATGCCACCTTTTCCCTCGGGGAGCCCCAGCGGCACCGCAGCACACGCCTGCCTTGTGGCCTAGGCATAGCCTGGAGCGGCATGCAGTGAGTCTGGCTAGAGCCCGCGAACATTTGCATTTTAGGTAAAGAGCTGAAACTTGTGGGAATGACCGCAGCTAGGAAAGTCTATGTCTGCGGGAGAGCAGCTGCAGAAAAAGAGATGTCTTGCAAGAGCTAGGAAAATGTAAAGGAATGATGTGTAACATTAAAAGGGTTACAGCAGAGAGAACAGGCCAGGCTTATGAAAGTCACTGCCGTTGAAGATACAGACAACGCGCGGCAGCTATGTGGGAGGAGAAGGGATCACACCACGCGTGGAGTGGAGGCAGAGGAGAGCAGAGAAACAACTAATTGCAGAGAAATACAGTAGAGCAGAATAGTCTGCCGATCTGCAGAGCTAATATACCACTGCTCACTGAAGCATTTTTAAGCAATTTTGTTGGTCTTTTTGTAAAGCGTATGTGCAAATTAAATACGCAACTAACGCTTGTTTTGTTAGAATAAGAAAGCATTTAGTTTTGGTGTACATTGCAAAAATATTTGAGAATATTCAAGAGTAATTACAGCCTCAGAAATCTTGAAGTTGGTAAGAACAACTGTAGATACCAACGTGAGGGAAAAAGACTGTATATTCACTTGGCAAAAGATGGGAACATATTTGTAAAGATGGTTTAAAAGCTTCTGGCATACAGCAGAGCATAGACTCAGAGCAAATATATTCCATACATCACTGGAGCCTAACTTGCAGGTTGGCAAATGTCCTGCAGGCTTGAGTTGGAGTTTTAAATTTGATCTTTCACTTGCATATTACCTGTGATTATACAGTTGTCGCCTCACTGCTTTCAAGCATTTCCTGGCTTGTGTGACTTTTGCCTGCGTTCTCTCTGCTTTGGGGCTACAAGCCGATCCCCATGTCTTATAATTTTTAGGGAAAACCATGGAGGTGTTCCTATTTAGCAAACTGGCTCAAAGGCTGAGCGCCTGGTGAGTGAAGGATATTCAGACAGAAAAAATAGGAAGCCTTCAGATTTTGTTTCCTCATGCGAAATGAGTCTGAATTCTCATATATCTGGAATCTGCCAACTGTTTGTAATATTTTAGATGGAAAATGCTTGGCTTAACCATGGTGGATATCACTAGAAAAAAATTAGATTACATATGCTCCGTGTGTTATATGAAATTAGTGGAAATCAAAGATCTGTTGCAATGATTTTTGTCTCTGCTTTCTTGCACATCCCCCTGAAACAGCTGGTGCCGGCCATTGGCCTCGGTGGAGCAATGGCCCAGGTGGCCCAGAGCCACAACGCAGGCTGCGGAGACAGAGGGTGGGAGGTACTGGGGGGGAAAAAAGGGTGGGGGGAGCTTATGTCCCTAAAATATTTTTCTGCCCACGTTTGGGTCAAGCCCCTTGCTATTCTTGGAGTAAGAAAAGATCCACCAAGAAGTACAGGAGGGACCGTGAGGTGATTTGCCACGCTCCAGTTCTCTTTCCCCAGGCGGCCAAGAAGTGAGAACAATGATGTGCTTTTTTTGACTCGTTGATGTTATCTTCTGTGTTTCTGTGCAAGGTTTGAGTCAAAATAATGTGGGGAAAGAGCTGTTGGAAATATTCCTTTCGTGGGAGCTAGATGGCGGCGTGGGTTAAGGCTCCAGCCTGTCACCTGGGGGAGTGCTGGGGCAAACCCCCGCTGGCCAGGCAACAACCTGGCAATGAGTTTGCCTGGGGGAATTTAGGTCTGGATCAAGGGAAGTATTCAGGTTCTTAAATCCTCTGGGCGCCCGGTCCCTCCTGCACATCGGCAGGGACTCGTAGCTGGAATCGTGCCGCTACAAGTGGGGCCGCGGTTCTCCCCGGGCACCAGCTGCTACGGGAGCCCCGCGCTGGCCCCGACGGTGGGCTCTGGCCAGGGAGGGGACCCCGCCATCCCCCGCTTGCATTAATATACCCAGGTGGAGAAAAGCGCAGCTGCTGGCGCGGCACCGGAGTTTAATCTCTGCTTATCGGCCACAAAAGTCTTCTATTATTTTTTTTGAGATCACATTAAGAAAAAGCAAAAGTAAGAAAGCAACAGCCCGTAACTCCTCTGGCAACACGGAGATGCATTTCCGGTTTTTCAGGCTATTTCTGTGGTGGTGTTGTTAAAGGATACTCGCCCTGGAATCGTCCAAACTTTCCACAGAACTATTTAAAAAAAAACAAAAAAAGCACAATAGAATAAACTGGAAAGCACATCGCTGCACACAAATGTCAGCACACTGTTGGGCATGGGATTTGTATTCAGACAAAGTCTTGCTCTTTCTTTTTGTGGGAAAAAGAGTCTTACTGAAAAACAATTGGCTTATAAAACAATGCAAAGAGACCGGGGAAGACCACTTTATTGTGAAAAACTGAAAATTCAAAGAGCGCCATGTGAGAATTTAAACAGCAGTCAGTGATGGGAGCAGCCACAGGACAATTCGGAGGCCGATCAGTGGGCACTGGAAACTGTTTCATGGGGGTCCAATATCCAGCTCAAGCAGATACACCGAACCGTTGTTCTGTGGCAAATTCAGCGATAACCAGCTTCAAGCTCTCCACCCCACTAGCCCTTCCTCATCGTCATTGGGCCCAGCTGTTAGCAGGGAGACAGCTGAAAAACCGCCCTGGGAAATGAGTTATCCGCTGGCCCCTAGAAAGGTTGAAACACCGTGATGCCATCAGCAGCCTCAGCTGTGTGGCTATGCAAAAGGCCTCCATATTCAGTTGAAATAGCAGGTGGGGGTCACAGCAGCAAGGGTTTTCTGGAGTGGAGTTTTTTTCAGCCTCTGTCCCAGGTATCTGGTGCTATTTGCGACTGGAAGAGACACAGGGGCAGTGAGGAGGGAGACCTGGGCTCTGCGGCTGCTGGGGACGGGCTGTTCTGTCCCTCCGCCATGTTGGGTCTCTTCCCGCCCTTTCTCTTTTGACTGTTTTAAATGCAGGCTCCTTTGCTCAGCGGTCAGCAAACAGGGGCTCTTCTCCCCTGCGTGCTGCCCTGGCAAAAATAACTGTTTTCAAGCATATTAAAAAAGAAAAAGGACAGAAAAATAATATAGCTTAGAAGAAGTACCTTGGGAAGAAGCTGCCAAGATTTGCTCCAGCAAGGAAAGAAGGTGCGTATGTTTATTTACTGAGCGTGTGAGGGGCAGGACTGAGGGGACAGGCATTCATTATGGGGCACATTCTTAAAGCTTTACTTCTTCTTCCTATTTTTTTCCTGACATTTGCTGTTTTATACTCTCTGGCAACCAGCAGAGCTCCACCGATGCTGACTTGCAGAGCTCATAGAGATACTAAGGAAATATTTTTCCTAGCAACAAGCGGCACACAAAAACACGAAGAAATGCTTCCCCTGCTCATATTTCCCTTCAGTTTTTTTGGTCATCTGGTGCTGAGATAAGAACTGTGTGGTGAAACCTGCTGCTAGCTTGGGTTTTGCAAGGCAATCTGGAATTGAGAAACATGTAAAATCTTTGTGCTTGTCGTTAATTAGTGGAGAGGCCTGGCTGAAATCACGGTGATGGTGCTGAGCAGGCATGCTGCCCGCCATGCCACCTGGCCTTCATGCTTCTGGGTGCTGAGGTACCCTCCAGTGGCTCTTCAGCCAATGAAGCATATGGCATTGCCTTAAGATGGCGGCCATGCCCAGGCCTGGTAGTAGAGTGGGTAAATGAAATTGTGCCATCTGAGGCAGATCTCTTGTGACTGCTGCCTGAGGCACCTGTTCCACAGACCCTGGCTCAAGTGAGGCTTTTTGATGATGCTTTAATGAAAATACAGCAATTAATGAGGGCTAAAAGTGAGCATTCCCAGGTGTCAGGGACGGGCAGCCCTTGCTGCTGTGTGGCTGTGTAGGTGGGAACTCCCCCAGTGCTTTTCTGAGGTAAATGGAGGAGGGATGATGGCAGCCTGTGTTTGCAGGGCCCCCATGGAAGCCCCTGCTGGCCCCCCACCCTGGCCGAAGGGCAGGCATCCACTAGGCGCCATAGCCCGGTGTCCGTGGGGCGTCCTGGCTGCAGCAGGTGCCCAGCACACGGGCATGTGCCATGGCGCGCTGCTCGATGGCCGCGGTCCTGAGGCGTTTCTCCTGGCTGGGCCTGAGTAGGCAGAGGGATGGCTGGGGGTGAGAGGAAGGGGTCGGCAGTGGATGAGCGGGGCCTGGTTGTGGCATTCTCGACTGAATGTGGTGAGTGGAAGCAGCTTTGAGTCCCAGAGCAAACACATGAAGCATGGAAACCATTTTGTTTCCCTTTATATCTTTGAAAACCTGAGAGGGAAACTGGGGATGGTGCTTCATCCTGACATGGTAGTATTTTCTATTTTCTTCCTGCTAGTGGGACAGAACTGAGGTGTTAATGTTATTTTAACTAAAATGTAGTTTTCTGGGATTGAATTATTAGCTATGTGGGGGCAATGACTGGTACTAGTGTCTGCTTATGAGTAACTCCCTCTTCTTTTCTGTCCTTGCTCAGCCATGCTGAAACTGCATTCGCAGATGTGAGGGCAGTGGCCGCAGCAGAAAGACTTTGTCAACACCAGCAAATCACTGTTTCTGCCTCTGCAAGGTCAACTTCTGAAGGCAATGTGTCTGAGACCATGGCTCCACAACTGGTGAGCTACATGAATTGTCAGGAACTGTATAGAAATTACACAGTATTAGTGGGTAGAGCCAAAGCATTCTCATGGTAGAGCCAACCTCTGAATTTGAGGCCAGCCTTGCACCCATAGAGTGAATATTTTGTGAGTAACTTCAGTGGGGTTAGGATGAAGCCCAGGAGGTTCTTACTCATCACTTGATGGGTTACTGGCAAGAAAAACATCTGCAGAACATGTTCCTGTGTCATCAGTGTATTTCCTGAATTTGTCCTCTAGTATTTTAGAAGAGTTTATCCTTTGGAAAAGCTCGATCTAGCAAACAGAAAAGTTTTGTCTGCAATGTAACACTTGTGTAATTGTTTAGAAGTTTGCATAAAGATAGGAGCAGATTTGTAAAACTGGTTTGAAAGCTGCACGTAGGCAAAAGAATACAGACTCGAGGCAGACATACGTGTCACAAGATAAGAAACTATCCTGCAGGCTTAAACTGAAGATAAAAATCTTATATTTTACCTGAATGTATAGCTAGATTACGATATGATTCTTACTAATTCTGCTTAGAACTTTCATGGTTCCTGTGTGTTGAGTTGGAGCTGTTTGGTTTTTTGTTTTTTTTTCAGTGAAACTGTAAATAGTCCCCAATTACGATGATTTAGCAAACTTTAAAAGAAAAATGAAGTTTTAAAAAGAATCTGTCAGGGTTGGGTTTTTTTTTTTAGCTGAACTTGAACTCTTAATGGGTTTCAGATTTGCCAGTCACCCATTATAATTTATCCGGGAATTGTATTACAGTGAACATCCTAACATGTAGGGACCAGATAGAAGACCTAAAGACTCTATTGTGTGAGGAAGGCCATATTTTCTGCTTTATCCTTCACTTTGGAGAAGAAAACAATGTGAGGAAATGGTGTGTTGATCAGTGTGTTGTACACATCATGTTCTATAGAATGAGAGCTATGGGGCAATTGCCTTCTATCAATTCAAATAACGTACTATGGTTACATTGGTAAGGTATGTACCCTGCTCCATACAGTGCTTAATGGCTTTTTTTTTTATTTTCTGAATTGTTGCTGAAAGATTCTAAACGTAAGTCAAAGAAAATTCAAAAGCATGTATTTATTTCAAGATAGAAGTGGAAACATCCTCTCTTTGCTAATAATAGGATTGACATTGTTAAACAATTTAATTGAAAAATATTAATAATAGGTGCTTCATGCATGTTAAACAAAACTTCAATAAGTGTTCTGTTTTATTGTTTAACTGTATGTATGAGTCATAAGGAAAGTGTTAATGTTCAGGATCGGATATGAATCATGTGTTTGTGAACAATCTTCCAAGGCCAGCACTGAAACCCCAAACACATTTATTCTTTGTAGTTTGTCAGCTCTGTGCTTGGAAACTGAAAGGGTAATCAAAGTGAGAGTTTGTTTATTAACTAGCGGATGCTGTGCATCTTATTTACACAGACTGATGATGGGGGGCGAAAAATAAGGAAAAAAGCTGGTGATACATGGAGCTCTGTGTCCCTGGGGTACAAATCACAAAAGGAACCTGAGCAGCAGTAGCACTAGCCATTAAATGCTGAAAGCATTCTGTGACTTGAAAAGGAAATCCCATATTCATGAAGGGAATCCATATGGCACCCTATTTGTGAGGAGAGGTGCCCCATTCTCTTAAAAGCTGACTTGCAGCATTTATTGTTTTGACTGCTTTAGCATTAGGGTGAGAGAATTCACTTCAAGGGGAACAAACAAAATGACTGAAATGCACAGGAGTAACTTGGGTGTTATTATATATTGTACTGTTTTGCATTACAGATAGAAAATTGGAATTACTGTTTTGCTGGCTGTATTTGGGCATGCTAAAAAAAAATCAGGTTCTTTGTCGAAAGTAATGTCACCTGGTAATTATTTCCAATCTTTGGTAATAAGTACGTTTCTAATTGCTTCCTCTCTGAAAAGGCATAGAGTGAAAGGAAGGTTGAGTTGCCTGTTCTGGAGGAGGGATGGAGGTAACTGCCAGGGCTGGTGCACAGTATTATAGGCTAAGAAAAGTTTCTGAGTGCTAGCTGTGGTTTAGGGGAGATGTCTGGAAATCTAGTTCAGCCTTTGATACTGCCCGACCTTGAAAAAACTGGTTTTCTTGTCTGTTTTCCCAACTGTGAAACGGATCCTGAAAAGCATTTGGTCAAGCTGCCTATAGTCCAATGCACAATCCCTCCCTTACTCAGTGAATTGGTATTGAATTTTAGTTACGCTGGAAGTGTATGACTTAGGCCATTATGGCGTAAACTGTGGAACTGCTTTGGGGTGTGACTAAATCAGCTTGGTTTTTGTAAAGGTATGTGTTTGCTTATGGAGCTTTGTATTGGCATTCTCATCATTTTAAAATACACTTAACTTCTAGTGATAACCAAAGTTTTCATGTTTCTGTGTATCTGTAATATTACCAGTCTAATTGTATAAGATGGTAAAAATCTGAGTAGTAACGATAATATTACAAAGAAGCAAGAAGTAGTTTAAACAGCTTGGCAAGGCTTTGGCTTAGCCTGCATTTAAATGGAGAATTCCTGGCCCTGTGCTCCTACCACTAAGCCTCACTTACAGATAAGAAATGACATATATTTGCAAAATGTGTTCATACACAAACTCCTCTGCTTGAGAGCCTGAATAACTGGTTTTGCCACACACTGAAATCTGACTTGTGCTCTCAGGTGATGGGATGTTTGGAGTCACAGCTGGCACACTCCCGGCCTTTTTTAGGAGGCTACTGCAGCCCCCTCCACGTTGCCCCATGGCTTGGGACTTGCCTTTGAAATTTTGTGGAGAGAGGTGTGGGGTTTTTTTGACTTTTAACATTAAAGGAGGTAATGGATAGTGTGCTACTCAAAGGCGATTTAATTGAAGTGAGATTTGGTGGTGGCTGACCAAGCAGAAACACATCTAAAGTACAACTCAACAGTGATTTTTACATGTAAGCTTCATTTCCCAGCAACTTCCTACTCTGTCCAGTTCCTCAAACATATTTTTTTTTCTTTCTAATGTGTTAACATTCACATGTTTAAAGCTAGGCAGTTGCACAGTAACAGAGCCAAATATATAAAGAAATAAAACCAGTTCATTTTGCGATTTTGGTCTGTATTAATGTTCTGATTGAACAGCTGTGTCTTTTTTGAGTGGGACCAGACCTGACTATCTCTGCTACTTTTTTCTGTTGCAGAAACATAAATTGACATTTGATTAGGAATGCTTCCTCCCTGTGTTGATTTCTTTGTATTTCGAAGTGGTATGCCCCATCTGCTCTGTGTAAGCGGAAGTAAGGAACTTCTACTTCTAAAATAAAAGGAAATCAAACCCTTTGCACACTTTTGAATTTAGCTTTTTTTAATTCTGTGACACCCTATAGGTCACATCTTCCTCATACAGTTTCAGTTAGAGTACAAATACAAGTGTACAAACCAACAGGTTGTTGTTGCTTTACAGCAAAGTACTTTCTGGAGGCTGAAATAAAACTTGCTCATTCAAATGTATTAGAACTTAAACATGGTATTGCAGACGCTTGGATCAGTCTGTCTTGCTGCTCTGACAACATTTATTTTATTGCATGGTATCAAATAGTGTCTCTGACAATATCTGTGGGTATATCTATATTTATGTCTCCAACTAAAAACTTGCAGTTATATGCTGTGGCAGAGATCAGGAAGATGCGTTCAAAGAGCACTTCAGTTGCAACCTAGTGTGAGCTGTTACCTCTTTCTCTCTCGCTTTTATGTTTGGTACTGTCTGGCGTGAGAAATGCCCAAATTAAAGGGACCTCCCTGCAGTGCAGAGCTGTTGGAGTTACTCTTCCCTTAATGCCTAGCCTTGGTATTGATGGCAAAACATGCCCAGAAAAAGGGATGGAGCTGACGCACTGTTGCTCCATTGGTGTTGTAGTTCAACTCCGTTAACCTGGAAG
>NW_010552387.1:176855-190996 GCF_000687285.1 Phaethon lepturus | reverse complement strand
CTTACCCTCTTTCCTGTTATCTCGCTTCTGCTTAATGCTGTATAGTTCATAATACAAGATGTAGTCTAGTGGTTTTCTGTATTTGTGGCTTTAGCAGTAGGTCAGATTTATTGAATTTTTTTCTCGTTAGAAGATTAAGTTTGTCTGCCATTTCTTGTCTACAAAGAGTCTTTCTGACTTCTGCCTGCCTTCAGCAGGGTCAGCTAGCAAACCTTGCCGCCTTCTCAAGGTTGACAATTTAAACTTTGCTGCCATACATTGTCTGTGTGTTAAATAATGACTGTGCTGAGCTGATTAACAGAGAACATTCAGTTTCCTTATTGCTGATGAAAGGGCTGGAATACATGTCCAAATCCCATTAGTGGAAATCTAGTCACTGCTGAACTATGCAAGATTTTCAGAACTCATGTTGTAAAACTGTACAAATATGAGATATGAGAGGAAAAATGAACTAATTTTATGAACTGTTTCTACACTATTGCAGTGTGGTTTTTTTTTTTTTTTTTAAAGGCTATCATCTTTGTTGGTACAGGGTCAAATAATTGTTACTTTGTAGTTTGTAGGCACTATCTCTATAACACAGTAGTTACACATCTCGCCTTAATGTTCTGCAGATTCCTACAACCAATATATATGCAAAAAACCCAGACAAGGTGACATGCTCTCAGTGATGGGACTATGAGTGGAGGCAAACTAAAAATGGTCCCTTCTGAGCTGCACTTTTTAGATGCTTGTATTTAGTGGTGCTCAGCTGCTTATGGGAGCTGCTGAGCACCTGACTTTATCAGACCCTGTGTTGTTGAGAAAACAGAATGAGCTGTTCTTTTTTTCTCCTCTACCTATTGAAAGATCCTATGTGAATAATTCATTCGGTCCGAAAGGAATGCTGAACCCTTGTGCTTCACAGTGGTTATCCAAGAAGAGGAGGAAGGATTGTCCTGTTGTGAATGTTCTTAAGGTTGCTCCAGCAAGTTTATAACATCTTCGTTGCTGCATCAACAGGGTTGGGGCTCTAGGTTAGAAATGCGTGGGGTTTTTTCTCAAAATACAGACATTGCTGTTAAGTGCAATTTTTAGGGGATATTTAATATTCAGTCACAAAGAAACTAGTTGAATTCCCTTAGTCTGAGGAAAAAAATAGAGGACAGAATTAGGTATAAATTAGCAGCAATGGACAAGATAGTTGGTTGAGTTTAAGCTTTTGTATGGTGTTCTCAGTATACAGTAAGAAAAAAATGCACATCAGAAGCATTTATTGTTCAGTTAAGTTAAAAGTTGTCCACGATGTGCTGATTACAAAGTCCACTTTACTCAATAAGTATTGGCAATGGCTTGTAGGTATGAAAATAAATATATTAATAACTCCATGTTCTACTTTTTCACATGACCTTTATTCTGACGGTAACGTTTTATGGATTGTGTTCATTTGCTAAATAAACTTCTTCCTAGAAATAAGAATATTATAACTTGACCCTTACATGATTAAATTGCTACTGTGTTCTAATACAATAGCTTCAAGAGCTGTGTGTTGTAGACCAATGGCTCTTTCAGAAAGCATTTTATTCTGCAGGAAGAGATGTACAATAGGAGAAACCAATGCATCCACCAAAAGTTACTGCACTCCCTATCAAACAAGGAGTGTGGAGCCAAAGGCAGACCAGAAGGGAGATTTTGTGCAGCTCCTTTGTTCCATGAGAAGTCTTCCTCAACAATGGGAGCGTTTGTCAGCCTCTAAACAGTGATGACACTGAGAAATATGATTAAGATGGAAAGTTGGTTATATTTTTTTTATTCCCTTCCCCCTCAAGTGCTCGTTTTGCTAGCAACAAAAAAACACCTAACTGGCATTCACCGTAAGTATTTTAAATATTGGAATTAGCACACTGGGTTCACGTACCCATAGTTCCCTGCGGTTGATACCTTTCACTAGGCTATTGATAATCCCTGGCTTTTGTTTGCTGCTTCCACTTTAGCAGCTATGTGGTTTGAGTGTTTGTATAGTATTATTAAGAGATATACCACTAGCCTGTCATTGTGGACAATTATTTCATGTTAATGCACGTTTATTATCACTCCTTTACAGCCTGCTTGTCAATTTTTAGGCTGGTAAATTTACTATGCTGAACTGCAGAGAAAGTTACTGACACTAGGAAACAGCTCAGGGAGACTTAATAGCTTAGAATAGTTTATAGTGGCAGGTGTAAGAGATAAAAGAAGAGTGTCATATTTACTGGTATATGAGATTCTAGTAAGGGCCATAAAATCTGACCTAGGGCATCACAACAGAAAGGAAGTTGTTTGTGTGGTGTTTTTTTTTTTTTATTAAAGCTTGATATACCTAACATACTAATATTTTTGAAGTACGCTTGTCTGCCTTCTGCTTTTATTGTCTTCAGATTCACCCAGTCTTATCATTCTTTCCAATAAAACTAGAAACACAGGAAAACTGCTGATTACTCTGAGTAGTAAGTAGAAATAAAAATGTCCAGATATTGTGAGATCAGTTTAGAATGCATTTAGATCCAACTTGGTCTTTCTTAAACACTGAAACATTTCTGGATGAGGCTTGTGATAAATTAAGGGATTCAAAACTCTTCCAGTGTAGAGGGTGATCTTCAAATGAAAAAACAGGAAGCGTCTGACAGTTGTTCTTTCCAGAGCTGGAGAAATCTGATGTGCTCAGAAAAACCTCAGGTAGCTGAAGTCAGGACAACTGTATTGCCTTTGACTGAAATGAAGGCTTGCATGAGGCCCTTATAGTGACAGATTCAGTTCCTGAAGGGGATTCCCGTTTGTGCTTTCCCAAAATTGAAAGGGTTTTTTACTAAATACTCTGCATTTGGTTCATTTCTATTGGAAATGGCCCCTTACAAGATTTGTTGTCTTTGAGTCCTCTCTTGTTGCACTGGAAAATATTTACAAGCCATAATTCCTCACATTGGTACTTGAAAATGCAAAGGCAAGAGTTTTTCTCTGCAAATAGTGTGTCCAGTCTCTTATTCCCCAGGTTGGGTACATGTTACTTGTTGTGACTCTAGAAATTTTTAGACAGCCAAGCACCTGTATGTTTGAAAGGAGCAGAGCAGATGCATCGACTTCTTGTGGCTGTTCGATTCGGGTTATTTCCTCATTACACCAAGACTGTGCTGGCTCGAAACTATCATTGTGTTAAACAGAACGTGTAATAATCCATTTGAAATATAACACATTTATCGCTTGGCTCAGATCAAAGGTGCATGGCTTCAAAGGCTCTAATTAAATTGTGGTGATGTAGAATGCTGTCTTTATGTACATAGGTTACAGACTGATGGTTGGGTGGTTCGGTTTGTTTTTTTTTTAACACCTATTGAGTTGCAAAACTCTTGTAAGAAGATTTCCTATCATTGCTGTTGATCAAAGTATTAAAATAAATCCATATTTTCCCATTAAATTCTTTCTTTTTTCCTAACTAGAAACACTTAGTATATAAATTGTTCTGTTTAGCTATGTCATGGTATTACTCTTCTTCCTTGCTGTCTCAGTCTTCCATCTCCCTCATTTGCAGTCTGAGTTCCTAGAGCTTCCTTTCTCTGATTTTGCTAGTGCTATGGCTCGTATACCCTTTACAAAGATACCACAGATGGGAAGTATGGATGTTTCTAGTTCCATTTTGGATGTGGAATTTAAGCCATACTTAAGAGTTTGTAAACCATTTAGGTCAAAATCTCACTGTGTGCTGGAGTCCATAGGGTAACTTGAACATTACCTTGAACCATGGCTCCTTCAAGGATTTGGACTGAAATTAAACCTGGTTTAATGATTTGCAAGGCTTCAATCAGTGATCTTTAGAGATGGGTAGGAACAGTGTGCGGCAAGCCAACATCCCCTAACACTTAGAGTAACAAAGCTCCGAGTACAACCTCTTGATTTTACACAGCTCTGTTTAAATGCAACTAAACCCACTTTGTTCAGGCAGAAAAGCAGAGTTAATTATAATGCATCACCATAAGCTGTCTTTATAGATTGCCTATGAATTATGTAATTATATATTGCTAAGAACTGTTAATTTGGAGAGATTAGTAGGCTATTTCACTTGGGAAAAGATAGATAGGCATACAGCATTGAATTGCTGGATTAAAAGTAAGAGAAAGAAAACATGTAAGAAAGGTGTGGTAGAAGTCTTCATAGGTCAAAGTTAAAACAAGTTAGTGCTAAACCAGTAAAAAAGCAAAAATGTAGGTAACATAAGCTAGGGTTGTGAAGTAAAGGGGTAACATCTGTATGTAGCCGCACTTGGCCGTAGTGTAGCTTCTCTGAAGCCAGTGGAGTGGCATCCAATTAAGGCAGGTATAATTTTTATTTTATAACAGAAATATTAGCAAAACAGAGGAATTGGCTGCAGCCAAATCCAGGGCAAACTCCTTTGGTATAAATGACCCTACTTCATTGAAAGGAAAATGCTAAAGAATGAGGACATTTGTGACATTTGACTCAGTAAAGCATGTGCTGCCAGGGAGAACAGTTCTGGAACAGTGTAAGTGCTTCCAGAAAGTAAGGTACCCAAAACCTCAGTTCTACAGTCTAATAATAATTGATAATAAGCTCAGTATTGTGTGATTTTTATGGCCAACAGTTTAGAAACAATGATGAGGATAAAGTGAGGATGGAAATATTAATATCTGTAAATAAAATATAATTTTTCCACTTGCTTTCATACTCTACTATTTTCTCAGCATCAATGAAACTCTTCTGAATGTAAAGGGACAAGCACTCTTTCTCCTATTGCTTTTCTTCCTTATGAGTAGCCAGGACCATATGATTCACTTGTCTATGATCAGTGAATCACCATTGGCTTCAGATTGCCTTGTAAAATGACATATTCATTTAAGTCTTGTGTGTAAAAACTTAAAGGTCCAGTCTTGCAAGCTTGCATGAGCAAGTAGTCAAGTGAGCAATTTTGTTTAATTCAGTGGAAATACTCACGTGCATTTTTTGTGAGATCAGGCACACCAGATAAGCTGTATTTTACTACAGTATACCTCTTGCTTTGGCCAGTATAAAACAGTGACCTTTTGTGACTTTTCTTTGGCAAAAAACTTCACTGATACTCAGAAATCTGGAAAGCAGATACTACTTAAATAATTAACTATTTCAGTATAAAGAGGGGGGAAGAAGATTTATTAAGATTTTCCTCACAACACATTTAAATTTGGCATGTATGGTCTTAAAAAGAGCATAAGTGAGAGCCAACTGCCTATAGAGAACTCTCTCTCCCCGCCCCGAGTCTTTTCGTGCAGCCAAGTCATCTCTTGTGGTAAGCTGCTGAGTCAGTACATTTAAAAACTCACCAACTGTTTCTTATTTCTCTATAGTTAACTGATAAGGACCTGTTTAAAGGTTACACCCTTCCGTATTTGCAGTGTTAAGGCAAACATGGTTATAGGAAGCCATTACATTTAAGATTTATGGCGCCTATCATGCAGTATCATAGTATTCTTTTGGCATATTTAATTTAATTTGCGTGTGCGTGCAAATGTAGTGCTAGAATCTGTAAAGCTGCATTCACAGTGATGGATATGGCAGGCTGCTGCCTAGCAGCTTCCTCACAGAACCTTCTCTCAGCCTTTCAATTGACCTAATCCTCCATGCTCCTAGAAATAGGCAAGTCCTTCAGCCTCCTTTGCTATTTCAAATTCTGGCTGCAGCAAGAAGTTGCTGTTTATTGAAATGAAGAGATAAATCATACCAGAAGGGCACTCCCAGCCATGAGAAATAGTTCCGTTTCCCCTTTTATGTATTAGTGTCCCTTTATCTTTCTGTGGGAATTCAGGAGGTTCTTAGATGATTGCGGAGGAACATGAAGCGGTGCCGCAAATTCCAGGTACAGCGTGAGTTCTGTGCAGTCATGGAGGAGTTCTGCTGAAATAACAAGAACAAGCATCTGCAAAGTTTATAAAAAGTAGTCCATAAATGTATGTCATGGAATGGAAATGGTGTTTCTTCCAACAGTTTTTAAAACATTCTGCAGAATTTAATAGATGATTTTTAAATAGAACTGTCAGCACAAATACAGTTAGAGTAAGGCGGTTTTTCTATTTAGATCAAAACTGTAAAGCATAATTCAGTGGCATATTACAAGGTCTTTGTAAACTCTATTTTGGATTCCTAAAATTTGCATGCCAAAGATGAAATAATAAATATCTTGTGGTTTGGGTGTTTAATTGTAAACAGTCAAGAACCTTCACCCCATCATGCCTCCTTGTTTCCTACTCTCATGGATGATGTTTGGTCAAAGCCAAAAGGCAGTTCTAAATAGTGCTGTTTCCACGCTCTCTCTGTCTCCTCCTTTCACCTTTTGGATAACTTAAGAAAAAGCAGCTGTTGTAAAGGGTGACAAAACTCAAGAACTATCTCTGGGACAGGGCAGGATTAAACAATGTGGAAACATGCAACTTCTGTTTAGGATGAGCTGCTAAAGGGAGAACTGGGACCAGCATTGTAGTTCTGAAGAAATGTTTTGGGCTTGTTCCAATGGATAAAACAGAACACTGGAATTCAAGTCGTCTTCTTCTATCTTCTCATTTTTCTGTCTAGTTTCTTCTGTCTTCTTCTTTCTTTAAGAGAAATATTGCAGCAAATAAACTCCTTCACGAAAGGTATCCAGGTCATTGGTACTGCAGTTTCTCCTCTTCTCATTTTAAAACCAAAGGGTAACCACTACAAATGAATTTTGAGACATGATCTTGCAGTGCATATTAGGAACTATCTGAAGAAATACACTGAATGGAAGCTTCTCAGTCTAGATGGGCAAAAAAAGACATAATGTCTGGACTCAAGCTAGGCTTGGCCAATGACGCATGGGCTGAATTCTTCTGCCCTGTCAAGACTGAGGTCTTCGGTGGGTGTTGGTGCAGAACAGGATTTTGGATGATGGCATATGCTATATCCAAACCTGGGGCATGAGTGATATTCAGGCACTGAATTTCATATAAGGTGACAGCTCAGGTAAGGGATTCCAAGAGTCCCAGCATGGTCTCATAAATTTGCTCGTCTGCTTGCAGTACTTGCCTCTCTTTCCTGTGCATGACTTCCTTCTTTCCACTGGATTTCATGGGGAGCTGGTTACTCTGATAACCTTTATGCCTTCAAAAATCTCCCCCAACAATATTTATCTAACGTACGCTCCATTCCAAGGGCATTATGAAATTTAACTTGACTGTCTTTAGGACTTTGAAAACCCTGGACTATAGAAAAGCTTGTAGTTATAAATTGTTTTATTGTTAACTCATTTGCAATTGTTTGCCTGGGCAAAGAGCAGTATGTTTTTGGTGTTGCATGTGGTTTCTGTTTGGATTAACAACCTTAGGCTGATTTTTAGGGATGTTGTAGTAAGAGTCCAGATGTTTCTCAGAATGAGAACAAAATTACATTTTGGTTGCCTATGTCAAAAATACTCTGATCATCTTATTTTGGTTCATTAAGTGTGCTAACGCTTGAAGCTTGGATTGAGTTTAGTGTCTAAAATTTGGCAGGATTGTGGACTTTCTGTGAAAGCTCTTTTTCTTGTTGCCATTCCTGTGCATGGAACACATTTTTAAAGTCTTGGGCAAAAAACCCCAAGTCATAATTTGGATGTGCTTATTAGAGATTTGTGATACTGCCATTAGTTAATTCCTTGAAGTATGCAAAATGTATACGGGCTCTTCAAGTCCAGAGCTGAATGGGATCTTCCTAGATCTAATAGCAATCGTAGATTGCTGTGTGCCATGTTAAACATGGACAACTGTATGAGGGGGGTGTGTGTGTGTGTGTGTGTGATTTTCTTTGCCCTTAAAGAGTTGTTTCTGTACAATATAAAGGAACAAAAATGGATTGGACTGCAGATGGGATGTAGAGACTGGGAATACAGGTGAAAACCAGAATCTGGATTTTAGCTTAACTGATTAGAGTTGCAACTAAAGGAAAGGAACCATGTTTAGTGGTAGGGTGTTGAAGGCTAAAACAATTTGGGCAAGAACAATATTATGAGAAACCAATGGGTTAGTTGATAAGAAAAGTCTGAGGAAGGATGTGGGCTTGAAGAGAGAAGTAGGATTGCAATAAGGAGCCTGGTATCTGGGGACACTTGAATACAAAGGCTAAAGAAGAGCTAGATGACACAAGGGGAAACAAGAGAGGACGTTGTGAATGCAAAGAGAATTGGAGTTTTGTCAGGGTGAGGCTACTGTGTTCATAAATAAAGAGTGGGGCATGGATAAGGAGGAGGGACTGAACAGGAGAACAGGAACTGGGGGATGATACCATTAGATGAGCCGATAAGTTTTGCATTGAGCAATGCTTGTCAGTTATTCCCTTGAAGAAGCACCAAGATTTTGTTTTCATGTCTTCAGTTTGCACTGGGCGTCGTTCTGTGGAAGGATCAAGCCCAGCCTTCCAAAGGCAGCAGCAGCACGTGTAGGTAGGGACAGCCCTATTGCCGCTGGAACTGTGCTCATCTCTTTGTAACTGATGGTTTCCCGTTCGGCTGCAAATTGCATCCCACTCAGTGCAGAAACTTGCTTTGGCAAGAGAAGGTGATGATTTGTGTAGTGGCTTGAGCTTGAAATGGATGAAGGAGGATCTTTCCATTTGGTTTTGTAGGGGATACTCCCAGCGTCTCTGGCTGCTGCTTGCAAATGCCAAGTGAAGCTCCAGTGAGCCTGGCTATTTGTGTGCCACTTCGGAGCTGAATCATCAGCATTAAAAACCACATTCAATGCTTTACTCAGAGCGCGCGTGGTATTTCTATAAGGGAAGTTACAGTCACACTGGGTGGAGGAACCTCCCTGTCTAGCTATGGGGATAGTGAATACAAGGAAATGCTTGCGGTTCTGGACATGATGGCATCTTTTGGTATTTCTCTGCTATTTTTTGCACTGATGCATTTCATTTGGCAGTTGAGAATTTCATAGCGAACAGTGTAAGATGCAAACACTCTGTTCCAATGTTTTATGTTTTGGAACGTTAATGGATTATTTTTTTTTTTTCCCCCCTTTCCCTGCTTAATGTTTCTTTTTCTTGTGGAGGTAAAGCTCTATGTGAACTGCATACTGAGGGGGGCTGCTGCCCCACTGGGACAGGCACACAGATGCTTCTGGTGTTCCTGAGCATCATGAGTGGGCTTTGGGAGCTGCTCACACCCCCTCCTGTCCAGGACTGGAGTGTGCTTTTCTTTCCCCTCTCCCTAAATCTTGTGTGACATGCATGTGATCCCCAAAATGTTTCTTAAGATTCAGATGAGGAAAATAATTATTTATTCTGGTTAGCAGCCACGTAGTACTGGAGAACGGACAGTGCTCTGCTTTACATTCTGCTACAACTGCTGTCTCCTTTTTTTCCCCGATCCTAGCAGTTTCAGCCGAGGGTGAGAAATACTTGATGCCCACAGTCTCTGTTCATATTCTGTCTTTAATGAGACTTTTGGGATCTGTAAGGAATATTTTGTGGGACTCAGTAAGTGTAAGTTCCCATGTATTGTGATGAGAAGTACATATTACAGAAATTTTTGTGGGCTTCATTGTATTGGCCTAAACTTTGACCCTGTACCACTATGACCTAGCTTCCTGGCAACTTCTGAATCGAGGCCCTTTCATCCCAGCTGTGTGATAGATACCAGGCAGGAGTGTGGAGTAAATGTGGTTTCTTATTCATGAATTAAGCCTTAAATGAATTGAGCAACACTGGTGTATTGTAAAAGGCAAGGCAAGATTGAAAAGGTCTTTTTAGAGGACCAGTGCTGAAGGTGTTTGCATTGAGACAGAATAACTTGGAGGAGTTACAGCTGGGCGGATCAGTTTATTATTTCTTCAGATTTTTTAAGGCTTCCTTTCACTTATTAATAAGTTCTAGTCCTCTATCTTTACCTATCTAATTTTGAAGAAAAATAAAAATGGTCTGTGGCATAATTCTCCTTTAGTCTTTGTTGATGAAAGGAGTGCTTACATGCAACTTAAATAATGAAGTCTTCCCATGTGCACTATTTATATTCCCTCTTCTCTGTACTTATGCTTTTGTGAAAACAAAACTTGACTGAATATACTTTTCATTTCCTCTTTGATATTTCCTTAATGCACAGCCACAGTTTATTGAACTTTGCATGGAACAAAATGCAGCCCTATAATGAAATTAGTCTCTTTTGAATGTGGAATATTAAGATATAATCCCTGTCGCTTTCTGTGTCACTGAGTCTAAGAACAGACAGTAAATTTGACTTTTAAAATATTTACGTGAAGTCTGAGAAGTCCTCAATTTATATTTTAGAAATAATGAACAGCCACTATTGTTCTCGCTGACTTTTGTTGAAGTTTTGGAGTGTCTGTTGCTTAAGAAAACCAGGTCTCTCTCATATTCTGTAGCCAGTCATATTCAGTAGCCCATGCATAAGCTAGAGAAACCTTTGATAGTTCAGAGACAATTGGAAGTACAAGAGCAAATGGACATCTGTAGTCATTCACGTACCTGTTGCTGGTTGTAAGTGCCACACATCACTGTGTGGCTGGAATGCCTTCAAACATGGCTTTTCTCCAGCATTTTGTGTTGGTCATGGTTACTGCTCTGCTGCTAAGAGCTATTAAAATGCTAGCCAATATTTTAATTAAACCCAGCCTGTCTGTTCCAGGTAACTAATGTTCCCATCATAGACTTACTGTCACGTTTGCAGTTGACTTTAAGCTCCATCTGCTATGTACACTTGAATAAACAGGGCCCTGTCCCCACCTCCTGATGAACTTATGTGGATGGGAATGGATCATTTTTAATTCATCTGTAGTTTTACAAGCGTTGGTTTAAATTTATGTAGGTGAGATGTGTCCTTATGTGTTCAAGAAGGTTGTGGATGTATTTCAGTTACTGTTTCAGCACTGGCAAATGGATATCTCTTAAAAATATATAAACCCCTCACTTGTAGCTAGTAATTTTGTGATTTTTTTTTTTTGATCAATGGGTCCTATATGTGTGGGTCTGTGGTACTTCCACAGGGAGGCGAATGAAGGGAACGCAGGGGTAAGAGTAGATGATCTCAAGAGGTCCCTTCCATCCTGAATGATCCTGTGATCCTGTGACAGCAGGATTTGCTGCAGTGTATGTGTAGCACTACTGGGACACAAGCTGTTCCCAAAGTGCTGCAGGAAATGCTGCCACTTGCCTTTTTCAAAGCTAAGATGGGGAGCAGCCATTTGGAGAGCAAACAGCACCCCAACAGCTGACCACCCCCTCCTGTGCACGGCCTGTGGAGAGCGTGGAGCTGCCATGGCTCTGTCTGGCTCTGCATGGGCAGGGGTGGCAGGGCTGGGGCGCTCCCTGACATGTGTGGGACCTGGTGCTCACCGAGGGCCTGCTGCTATGCCGGTGGGACAGGGCAGTTCTTTCTCTCCAGCAGGACAGTCCATGCCAGCCAAGCAAGGCCTCCATGCTTGTGGTGCTCTATGCAACTTCTCTCCCCTTTGAATGCATCGAAACACACATACGCATCTGTGAGGTCAATGAGCTCATACAGGGAGCTTTTGGCTTTAGCATTAACTGCTGAGGAGCTTTAATCAAAATGTGTTCTCTCCTTTCAACTATTTGATGTTTTATACCAAATAGTTAAATAATGTGAGAATTCTTCTCTTGGTTCAGTGTCTTAGCTTGAGTTACTGATGCAATACCCTGGGGAGCCCTGAGTTTAAAATATGCTCTTGTTGTCATTATAGCCTTATATTCCATGTATTTTCGTGCTGTTCTCAATCTGTGCCTTTCCAGCCATTAATGCCACACAGAGCTTTCCCTTGGGAAAATGACCAGAAGCAGCCTGTAGCTGACATTAGGGACCTCTGGGGAGAAAAACAGAGAAATGGAAACTGACTGTAGCATGAACAATGTCTTGATGAAACAGATATCTTGTGGAAAGTGGATTTTTTTTTTTTTCCCCCCCAAGCAGACTTTCCTCTCTGTTGGTACTGCTGCAGCAAACCTATTTGTTAGTGGTAGAAGCAAAAAAAAAATTGGTTTAATTCACACAGACCTGACTCTCGTAGCTTCGCTGGCCTTGCTGTGTTTTTTACTTTTGCCAAGTGAAGACATAAACATCTAAAGATTTGACTCTGAGAAAACAGATGATGGTAGTAAACCAATCAAAGTCATTATACTGACAGCAATAAATCTTCAGAGTGGACTTTGAAGGGTCTATTATTTTACCAGGAATTAGTCCCACCTGCATCACCTTTACTTTTATTAAGCAGAGTATCTTTGCCTTTGCCTGCGTGTACACTGGTTACTTCACTTGATGGTAATCATACATACATACAGGGAAGGAATGTTTCCTGTGCAGTTTATTTCAATAAACTATTGTGTATCAGAATAGATGCCTGCATTCCATTGCAATTTAGTTTTCAGCAGTTTGCCCTAAGAAAAATAGAAGATGAAATAGCGGAAATATCTAACTTCCATGTATCAGGAAATCATATGTAAAAGTGTTGTTATTGCTGGCTTAGCCCAGTCTGCTGTTAGCCCCGAATCCTTGTTAGTGACCTGATGAGACCGGATTTCGTCTCGTTTACCTGCTGGGTGGAAATGCATGTCACAGCATCAAAAGCATCTGCTTCCTTTAGTTCAAAGCTTTGGCAGTGGTGTATTTGATTCTTAAGTTGGTCTTAGACATTGTTTGGCAAGTGTGTGCTTAGTCATCTGTATTTTTATTTTTGGTTCGTGTCACTCAGCTGCAGCTCTTGGTTACATTTTTTCATCACAAATGCACAGGTTTGCTTTCTTTTATAGTTTTGAATATCTCTCAGTTTCAATGGTTAAGGCCCTGAACACCTGGACGACAATAAGAAGTGAAGAAGCTTTTAATGCATAAAAATGGAATGATTGATATATGCACCAATAACTCCCCTGCCTTTCCGAAGAAAAGAAAGTTTATCAATGGATGAGTCACATTGGTGCAGATGGTGATATCAAAACCAATACCTAATCAAGAACAAATATTTAAAGTGACTTTCACCTGTGTACAAATATACCAGGTACCTTTCAGCAAAACAGTCTGACAGCCAGAAAGATGTTCAACTTGCAGACTATTTGAGTTATATCTGACGCATAAAGTACTTTCTCAGTGTCTCTAAGTTTCAGAGCTCTTGCCGTTACATGTCTTTCTATTATGTCTAATTAAATTGAACTCTCTTGCGTACAAATCTTGCAAGAATACGATTGGTAGAAGGCAAAGTTTTTCTACATTGCAAGAGAATGTGATAAGGTTTTGAAATAGCACAGATAAGCCAAGTAATGTGGTTCCTGCTTAAGAAAGAAAAATACCACTGAGTTTTTACTTGAACTTAAATCATTTGACGTGAACCTGACTTCAGTCAAAATTTAGTAGGCAGAGAAGGATGCGCAGTGCTTTGCCCAGCCAAAACATACCAGTCCTTTTATAGAGTTTAGGAGTGGGGATTAGACCTACTGCCAAACCTATTCTAGGCTTTTACAGTAGAGACTGGCAAGTAGAACATTCATTGGTATCTAATTATGGCTTTTATACAGATATATATATATACACACACACACCTGTGACTAGCAGTGAAGGCAGGAAGACTACTGCCTAGTTGGGACTGGCCACTGGGGAGTAAATTTTGTTTTTTTCTGTCCAAGTGAAAGCTCATAACCTGGGCAATGTTGAGTGGAGGAACCACATTTCCCAGGTGTTTCTGAAAGGAGGAAGAATTCTAGAATTGTGCCCAGTATAATCTCTGCTTTAAAACTACACATGATTATAGAAAAGTGTATGAATATAATAGTATAGCCGGTAAACAAAAAATGCACTAAGGGCCTATGGTTTTGGTTGCAGACGGAAAACTCTTCTGGGTAACGACTTTTCACCTGTGCAGAGCAAAACAGGATGGGAACCTTACTACCCTGAAGAGGTCGAGTGCTATAGCAGCACTGGTAAATACACCAGTAAACTCTTTATTTTGCTTCTTTTACAGCTTTGTAAAAAACATTCTTAGTATGCACGCTTAAACAGATATGCATGCAGTCAGATAGTAACTAAGATACTTCAAAGGACCCTGCAAATGTAATTTATTTCACCCATCATGTAACTGGGAAAATAAAGACAGAAAGATTAAGTTAAAAAATCTATGTCATTGTAAGCC